>NW_005359590.1:844055-845336 GCF_000412655.1 Myotis brandtii
TACAGTTATGAAGTAGCAACGAAAATAATTTTATGGTTGGGGGTCACCACAACATGAGGAACTGTATTAAAGGGTCACGGCATTAGAAAGGTTGAGAACCACTGTTCTAGGCAGAGAAAATTGCATGGGAAAGATAGAGGTAAGCAGAGGGCTTGCTTGGGGAGCAGCTACTTTTCTGTGTGGTCTGGGAAGGACACAGGAGTGCAATGTGAGATACAGCTGGAATGCCATTGGGGACAGCCCAGAACTCTGGAACAGTGCTGAGCCAGGAGAGGCATGATCAGGGGTGTGCTGCAGAGAAGGTGGCTGTGGCAGGTAGCAGTATGAAGGCCAAGTGGGAAGCACAAGAAGAGTCCACTGAGGAGGACACTTCAGAAGTTGACATGAGTGAAAGAATGGGTTTTGGGTCTTTCATGGCAAACCTGGTTTTGAACCTGGTTTTACTTACGTCTCTGACCTTCGGCAAAATATGACTCTATTTGGCTTTTAGTTTTCTCGCTTGTGAAGGGGAGGGTAGATGTTAGCTAATGTCTGTCTATCCCTAACATTCTGGGGTTCTGAGAATTTTATTTGCCCTCCGCTACAAATATAATTCTGGATGGTTTAGGTCAGCTTTTCATCCTTCAGCTCTGCTAAAGTAATTGTGGTTTCAGTTGGGATGGCAAAATGAAATAAGATACAATGGAAGGTCCCACTGATTTGGCCATAGTTTGGGGTAGAAGCGAAAAAATGAAATTCTTGCCTTAGAATGCATTCAAACCTGCCCTTATTAGCCTTATTTCAACGATACCAACTTTTCAAGCATAGTTGCTTTGCATCAGAGAAAATTTTATCTTGCTGAGTTGACAAACTCATGGGACGGGAAGCATGATTTCAACTTTGAAAATGTGGTAAATTACTTAGGTTGCTTCTTATAAACACAAGAGTTTGCATCGGGGGAAGAGGTCAGACTTCATGACCATAACTGGAATTTTAGGGAACAGATGAATCATATAATCCATCACTTCAACAGGAAAGCAAATGTATCCTACGGTTAAAGGTCACATCAAAATGCTGTGTGGATCTAAGGGAGCTGGAGGAGCCCTCAGCCCAAGCCATGTATGGGGTGTGATAGTCCAGCGCAGACTCCAGCCAGAAGACCAAATGTTGCCTTTTGTTCTTTTTGAGGGGGTGGGGAGGATATGGAAAACAATGCTTTGGCCATAGAGAAGATTCAAGGGAATAAAAATGAGTCATCACCACTGCCAGGAAACACCAGGAGTTCCCTAAATGGAATAAAGT
>NW_005359590.1:845400-854809 GCF_000412655.1 Myotis brandtii
ACAGCAGCTGGTGGGGGACACAGCTGGAGAAGGGGACACTGCAGCCTGGCAGGCTGGCACCTGTGGGGAGGGAACAAGCCCAGAGGGATGTAGTTCACGCCTCGTTTCCTGCGGTTTCCCTTAGGGAGCTTTTTTTCCTGAGCTGCCCTAGTGATTTCCGAATCAACTGCCCCAGCCTCCAGTCTCCACCCCATGCCATGTCATCTGCATAAAAATGTGGAGAATGTGACCAACTCTTCACGGGTGTCCACAGGGCTCTGTGAATTATGAGGCCAAACATGCAGCCTCCAACCAGCAGGCCCAGCGCAAACGGCTGCCCTAGGCTGAGGCCCGAGGGTCAGGAGACTCCTGGAGCCAGCCCAGGCCCTGAAGCGGGGCTTGGGGGGAATTCCAGGCACATCCTGCAACTGGCTGGACCTGGGAAATGGGAGGTGAGCTGGGTTCCTTCTTGCTTTCTTGTGCTCCATGAATGAATGAATGACTTTTTTTAAACATCCTGTATCTCTCCATTTATGTGGGTCTTCAGTGTTTCTCGACAAAGGCTTTTTTAAAAAGCTTTTTCATTAAGGACATTTTCAAACATACAAAAAATTGGCAGAATAGTATGATGAACCTGCACCACCTAGCTTCAGTATTTACAATATTTCACCAAATTTGTTTTACTTATGTCTCCTCCATCCCCCTGCCCTGCCGCCCAAGAATATATTAAAGCAAATCTCAAGTATCATATCATTGCAACTGGAAAAACTTCAGAATACATTGCTAGCAAATGTGGACTTTTAAAAAACATAAAAATATGACTATCATATATGAGATTAGTAATTTTTAACATCACATAATACGCAATGTTCCACTTTCTCCAGGTGTCTAAACATGTCTTTTGTGAAGTTGGTTTGAATGGAGGTCTCAGATACATGTGTGTTTTTCCAACATTGCCAAGCAATTCTCAGCAGACATTGAATGGCTGCCCTAGAAATTTAACTCAATTCTGACATTATCTACCTGGAGATCGCATCAGACCCCACAGGGTCAGGGCTCAGTCCCACCTCTGGTGCCAATTGCAAGTCCAGGTTGTCACCTGTGCTCCTGTCTGGCTATACATTGGAGGTTCCCACAACTCCCTCCTCGGGTTCGATTACTTTGCTAGAGTGGCTGATGGAACTCAGAGAAATGTTTGGTTTTGTTTACCAGTTTATTATAAAGGATATTGTAAAGGAATACAGATGGGCAGCCAAACGAAGAGATACACTTGTGTGTCAAGGTCCAGAAGGGTCCCGAGAGCAGGAGCTTCTGTCCCCGTGGAACTGGGTGCACCACGCTCCTGGCATGTGGATGCCTTCACCCACCTGGAAGCTTACCAGTTTGTGTTGATGTTCAAGAGTTTTATAGAACTTAATCTGCAGCCCAACTGCCCCCCTCTCTCCTTCCCTGTGCTCAGTGGGTGTGGCTGGAAGTTCCCACCCTCTGATGGTCTTCTGGTGACCATCTTAAGGCTATCTAGAGGCCTCCACTCTAAGTCACTTCATTAGCATAAACTCTGGGGTGCTCAAAAGTGTCTCTTTTGGAATGATAAAAGACACAAGCATCCAGGAAATTCCAACGGTTTTAGGAACTGTGTCATTAACCATGGGCAAAGACCAAATAGTACATCATTTCTTATTATACTACAGAACATAAACAGGATCTACACATTACACACTCATGCCATTTATTTGTAGATGAAATTAGATCATAAGTTTCTGTAGACTTTCCCATGTTCTAGATTTGGCTTAATGCATCTGTGGACAAAAAGAGGCCACATAGTAAACCTGACCAACTCAGGGGAGGACAGCTTGGTGGGCCTTACAAACCCAGAGACCAAAAGTAGCCACATAGGATGGTCTGGACATAAGGTAAGATAACATACCTTAAATTTTATTTCATTTTTTATTGATTGATTTAAGAGAGAGAGTTGCTGTTCTGCTTATTTATGCATTCATTGGTTGCTTCTTGTACATGCCCTGATGGGGGATCAAACCCACAACCTTGGTGGGTAATATAACTTTTTTGTTGTTGTTCTTAGTTCTCATCCAAGGATATTTTTTCCATTGATTTTTAGAGAGAGTGGACGGGAGGGAGGAGCGGAGAGAAGAAGAGAGAGAAACATCAGTATGAGAAAGACACATCAATGGGTTGCCTCGAGCAGGGCTTGGGACCGAACCTGCAACCCAGGTACATGCCCTTGACCAGGAATAGAACCTGAAACCCTTTGGTGTGAGGACCAATACTCTAACCACTGAGTTACACAGGCCAGAGGGATAACATACCTTTTCTATTTTCCTTCCTTTCTAATTTCCTTCCTTCCTTCCTTCCTTCCTTCCTGCCTTCCTTCCTTTTTTAAAATATATTTTTATTGATTTCAGAGAGGAAAGGAGGGGGAGAGAGAGATCAAAACACCAATGATGATAGAGAATCATTGATTGGCTGTCTCCTGCATGCCCCACACTGGGGATCAAGCACTGACCCGAAAACTAACTGTGACCTCCTGGTTCATAGGTTGATGCTCAGCCACTGAGCCATGCCAGCCGGGTGATAGCATAGCTTTCAAATGTCAGAGTAACCTTCTTTCCCAGACCCCTCAGGGCACACCCACGTACCAGAGCACAGACCACAGACCACAGACCACAGAACCTTTTGTTGTTATCTGGTTCCCCACATATGATCTCTATATGCTGTAATGTTAATTATTAACTATTCCATAGCCACCAATGTAGAAGAAATATGTGTCTCTCTGTTTTACTTTTATCCAATCCTAGATATTTCCCTACTTTTCTTTCTCCCACCCCCTTAATCTATCACTGATGGATTTCATGTACCTCTCCCCTTCCTTCCCTCCTTTTATTCTAAGTATAAAGGAGCTGCAATACTGCCGTTCTCCACAGCATTTTCTCAATCCATCATCACTTAGGTTCAAATAAACTCATAGGATTCTCTACAGGTTTGGACAGTTCTTACATTGACACAGCCTTGATATTTTTTCCAAAATCATTAGTTTCTTTTAACTTGAAAAAGGTATTTTGTGACCACCATCTGAATATGAGGGGTATTCTTTGCTACTGAAATGTCTTCATTTTGAAGATTTTTCAGAGTAAAGAGTAAAGAAATATAGACCTTTGAAAATGAAAGATTTAGTTCGTATTGATACTTCCAATTTAAGCTTATGATTATAGAATTTTAACTTAATTTATATCTCATGTCTGTATCTTGATTCTCCTTTGCTAAACAACTTGGTTTTTATGATAATAACATAATTACTTATTAGCTTTAATTTATAATATATAGAGCGTAGGTTAACATTTCTTTCCAATAATTCCATGGAGGCAATATGTCTCTTAGACTTCTGAGGATATTAATTATACTTCCTTTCTGCACTGAGGTTTTTCTTTTATTCCCATTATTATTTGTTTTCACTGCTCAGATTTTCTTAAATATCTAGTGAGCCTTTGGCCGTTGCTTCCAAAATAAGAGATACTAAAAAAATAAAATAATTGATAAAATTTTAAAAAGAGATAGTAAAGCATAATATTACTGATATTAGTAAGGTTACTGAAATAAGGGAATATAATCAAAGAAGTGAAGTAAAAATCCCATAATCTCTCATATGAATAGGAAATATCAGTGTGAACTGTTAACCTAAAAATAAAAGGCCAAAGTGAGAAGCAATGAGCATTTATTTGAGATCTAAAGAATAGCTATTTGGGAAGCACTGACTCAGGCAGAAACCCAAATAGTGTTCCAATTAGGAGGTGAAGGCACGGGGTAATTATGAGGAGGAGAAGGGGAACAATTACATGTGTAGAAAACATTTTATAGGTACCGTAAGCTAATGTAGTGATGTTAATTCTAAAGAGTGTCTTTAATTTTCAGTCGTGGTCATGTCTGCTTTGCTGTTAGCTTTGCATGTAGTTATTTGGAATACATGCTGCTTTCCACCCAGTCCAAAGATTATAGTGCTCCATCTTAACATCCTAAAGGTTTGCAGAGTAAGACATGTAAGGCAATTACTTTGGGATGGCAGCTCCAACTCCATGTAGAAGTGGCTTCATTTATATTATTTTTTACAGAACTTATATTTTCTCTTAAAATAAATTAAAAGTATGTATTTCATTACTCTTGAAAAGGCCTGGACGTAATGATAATTCAGTAGTAGTAAGCACAGCAAACATTTAGATTATGGTCTCTAATTACATTCCCCACCAAGAGGAACCAGAACTTTTGGGGGAAATGTCTGATTCCAAGTCTAGGGCAAGAAATTGAAAAGTAAGCCTGGGACATTGTTTTATGTCAAAGAAGAAACAAGCAAACCTTTCAAAACAAATGGGGTCACATCAAAAGGACACAAACGACACTGTGGAGGCTCCCACTGGCCAAAGATGAGGAAATGTGGGTATAAAAAAGAATTAGAACACATCAGATATCTGAAAATTCATGTGTTTATAATTTTTAAAATATCTCATTAGTTACATTGGAGATTGCCTAGGCACCAGCTCATTACTTGAAAATTTATTGAAAAGAAAAATATCAAGAATTTACCCTGTGCTGGCCAGTGTGGCTCAGTTGGTTGGGTGTCATCCCATGCACTGAAGGGTTGCTGATTGGATTCTCTGTCAGGGCACATGCCCGGGTTTCGGGCTTGATCCCTGGTAGGGAGCATGCAGGAGGCAGCGGATTGATGTTTCGCGTTCGCATAAATGTTTCTTTCTCTCTCTCTCTCTCTCTCTCTCTCTCTCTCAAAAAAAATCAATAAAAAAATTTTTTTAAAGAAAAGAAAAAAATGAATTTATCTTGCCTTTTTGGTATGTAAAACAATTAGGGTAAAGTCAATGAAGAACTTTATAATGGAAGTGTTAAACTGCTATCATTGGAATTCACTGATCAATCTTGGTATTATTAGAACAACTGAATTATGTAATAATGTCTTACAATATAAAAAACACAACACCACTAGGAAGTATTCTTACCTAAAACAATTAGACCTGAATCTTATAAGTCAGTAGGTTTAACTATCAGTTTACAGAAAATAAGAGGGGAGGGTGGAGAACATTTTAAAGAAGGCCACTAAGATGCAGTAAACCAAATCCTAAATGAAATATTCTGTAAGCCAAATGAGCTAATGTCTCAAAAAAAAAAAGGCATAAAAATAGATGGATAGATGTTTAGAGAATGGAAGCTACATAAGAGATATGATAACAAAATCCAATGTATGGACCTTATTTGCGTCCTGATTTGAACAGATTTAGTATAAAATACAACTTTGAGATAATTAGGGAAATAATTTTAATATGTGCTTAGTATTCATTATATAAAGGAATTATTTTAAGTTGTATTATTATCATAATGGCATAATTGCATTTTTAGAAGTTCATAGCAGTAAAAGATAGATGCATATTGAAGTATTTTCAGGTGAGTTAATATGATGTCTGGGATTTGCCTTAAAACACTCCATTGGGGGTGGGGGAGGGAGGAGGGAGAAATAAAAGGAAAGAGAATAGATTTTTTAAAAAACTGCTGATAAATTGGGTAATAGGTATATGTGAGTTCATTGTACTATTCTTTCTACTTCTAAGTTTGAAAATTTCTATCATTAAATGTTTTAAAAATAAAGAAAAATTATTGGTAAATAATTAAAATGTCAGTTATCTAAATAAGCAGAGTTTTAAAAACAAAAGAAAAATAAACTTTGGTAAACATAGAATAAGGAAACTGGATATTTCTAAAAGAAAATTTCAATGAACAAAATAATCCAGTGAACTCACCAACTCCTGTCTAGGGCTCCATGTCTCTATATGGTCACGACCAATTTTCTAGCATCCCAACCACCTCTCTTCCACATGCTGTGGTAAGACACAGCATTCCATTTTTATGAGTCATTTGTTTTAGAGCTATCTTCCTCCTGTTTATATTTGTAATGGCACCTAATCGTGCCATGATGAAATTCTCCATGATTAATAGGATTTACAGGACTTCGGTTTGTTTTACGTGGTTATATATTAGATTTCTTTTTCTTGACGTCACAGAAGGAGGCCCCGAAATTGCACAAGGAAGCCCTGTTTGCATCACAGTTCAGGCTGGGGCACAACTCATTTCTCCTAAGCTAGGTTGGTTCTTCTCCCCGGGCGAGTCCTGGCTTTGTCATTTCATCTCTGACACCAAATTGGGGACCCGTTTTTCTCCCAAGCCTATTACCCACCATCTACTTACTATAGTGACTATAAGCTGATGATTTTTTTTTTTTCAGTTTTTGAAAACTAGCCTATTTCACAACAGAAGCTAACAACTAGCTTGATTCAAGAATTGAAATGCTCCCAGTACAGACTTCTCCTTCTCTTGAGAGGCAAGGGCTGGGGGGAAACAAATGAGCCTTGTGCTCTGCCCTTGAGGTCAGCAGATTCAATGTGGCCTTGTGTGTGCTGTGAATGTGCAGTACATGACATCATGCATATTCAGCGGGCTTTTCCAGCCACCAGTCTCTAATGGCCAGAATGGCTCTTTTTAGAAAGGCGCTCCTCTTTGACTTCTGAGATGGTTTTACCGTCCTGGTACTTTTACCTTTTTTTCTGTCTTCTTCTTCATCCCAACATGATTCTTCTTCCTTCTACTCTCCTCTCCTCTCCTCTGATCTCCTTTTTTTTTTCTCCTCTTCTCTCTTTTTCTCCCCCCTGCCTGCCCTGTTCTCTCTTCCCTTCCCCTTTCCTTCCTCTTCTTTTCCCATCCTCTCTCCATTCTCCGTGCATAAAATTAATAAATATGCCTGACCTCAACTATTAATTTTAGGTAGATAAGTGGAAACTTTCTATGTTACTTTCACCAAATTCCAATCCTGCCTCTCCAACAGATTAGTACACACTTATATTTGGGTATTCCATTATGACATCTAAAATAAAACTTATAATCTCCCAAAGAGATTCTCCCTCCCATTTTCTTAGATTTTGTGACACTTCTAGTCTCCAGACTTGGAGCCTCATAGCCATCTCTCTTCCTGTCCTTAATCCCTTCCTCCCTTCATCCTTGCCCCTCCCTCCTCTCCACTTCTACATCACCAGGTGATCTGGGCCTTGTCATGCTGAGTGATAATAATAGACCCCTTTATGCTCTTCTACTCTCTACTCATTTATATCCTCGGGTCCCTGGGACCCAATGTCTCCCACCCCCAGATGATTCTCACTCGAACACTGCTTGACTTATGTCAAACCCTGCATGACCATCTAACTAAACCCTCTCTTCAGGAACCAATGTCATCGGGCTGGCATTTGACTTTTCATAATCATTTCCAACCTTTTCTCCATCCAGATTCTGTATTTACAATGTTTATATCTGACAAAACCTCTCCTTGTACTTTCATTCTCACTTAGGATGCCACACTGCTTCTTCTCCATTTGTCCATGACCTATCCGTTCTCCAACGGAGAACCTTCTGCCTTCAGAAGAGATTTATGGATGAAATGACTGAATATTTGGTTTTGCTTTAAAATAATCCCATGGACAGTGGAGAAGTGTGTGGGAGGTATAAATGAGAATGACTTGGCCGTGTGTTGATGTGTTCGGTATATAGGGGCTCATTATCCTATTCTCTCTACTTTTGTATATTTTTGAAATCTTCATTAAAAACAGTTTAGTATTAAATATGAAATATATGCTAGAAGTATAGTTATGAAGCATGGCATCCTATACCAGCAGTTGGAAGATTCCAACAGAATGGCAAGTTGGTCTTGGGAAGGGTTGGTGGGAAATAGGTGGCTGACGGCCATGTAATTTCCTATAAAATAAATACTACAAGATTATATCTATTCTATTTATTGCTATACCCAGCATATGAAATCTTCTGAGCCCTCCATGGTATTTGTTGAATGAATTTATTGAATGGATGGATGATCTATAAATCAAGGTAGGTATGCCAACAGTTTGCAAATCCATTCTGTAAAAGAAAATGGCCATTCTTCTCTTGGGCTCCCAATCTAGCCACAGGGTACTACAAAACCACAGATAAAGGTATCAGGCAGCTCATCTATTCAAAAGGCTGTCCTTGTGTTCTTCTCTTTCTTCACCTGCAGATAAAGCAAAGAACAAAGAAGTCTTCACTCTGAAGCTTATATGGTAGAGGAGATAACAGACAAGAGAACTCAGGTCCAGAGACAGGAATGCAAGGAGGCCCATAGTGTCCTGGGACTGCAGAGGAGGCACTGCTGACTCTGGAGCCCCAGGAAGGCTTCTCAGGGCTGAAGCCTGAAGGATAAGTAGGAGTTGGCCTTGTGAAAAGGGAAGAAAGAACTGTTTTTAGTAAAAACAAAACAAAACACAAAAAAAACAAAAAACAAAAAACAGCTTGGAGAAAAGAGGAAGGAATAAAAGTATTTTGCCAGGGTGGGCCATAAAACAAAGGGGATGGGGTGGGGTGGTTGTGGTGTGTCAAGAGATAAACTGGACCAAAAAGAAAAAAGAAAAAAGCAGGACTCACATCCTGTCCAGTCTTGTAGGTCATTTTAGGAATGTGAACTCCATACAAAGAGCTGAGAAAAGACATTGAAAAGTTTTGGAGCAGTCAGTGATATAATCAGATTTTACATTTTGGATAGTCCAATCTATCTAACAGTGCAGAGCACAGATAGGAGGTGGGAGGAGTAGGGCCTGAAGAAAGGAAAAAGAGTTAGATGTTGCAATCATTTTAGAAAGAGATTAGGATGTCCTCATCTGTGGATAAAGTGGGAATGCAGACATTTTAGGATGAATGAAGTCCTTCATTGAAATAGAAAATGAGGAAATGAAGTAGGTATCTATTGGTTTGGATCTTCCTCACCTATGCAAGTTTTTTTTTCCAAAATAGCATTTATTTGGGAAAATAAAGAAATGTCTCTAGCCCTGGCTGGGTAGCTTAGTTGGTTGGAGAATCATCCCAATCTGCCAAGGTTGGAGGTTTGATTCCAGTCAGGGCACATGTTGGAATCAGTCAATGAATGCATGGAGAAGTGGAACAACAAATTGATGTTTCTTTCTCTCTTTTCCTTCTTTATCCTCTCTCTCAAATCAATCAATAAAAAATAACTTAAAAAAAAGAAATGTCTCTAAAATATTCCTACTATATAAGGAGTGCCCAATTTAGGAATGGATCACAATGTGGAGAAAGGGAAAGACTGGTGGCCTGAGAATGAGGAAACTGGTTCTAGTCTTTAAGTGTTGTTTAGATTGTTTCACTAACTTTGTTTCATCACATGTAAGTTCTTCCATTTCTTTTTTTTTTTAATCCTCAAATGAAGATATGTCTTTTTTTAAAAAATAAATCTTTATTGTTCAGATTATTACAGTTGTTCCTCTTTTTCCCCCCATAGCTCCCCTCACCCAGTTCCCATCCCCCCCTCTGCCCTTACCCCCGCCAC
>NW_005359590.1:856940-870547 GCF_000412655.1 Myotis brandtii
TGATGTCTGTTTTGTCTTTTAGTTGTAGTTTTGAAGTGGTTGTGGGAGGCAGCAATTTCAGGTGTTTACCTATGCCGCCATCTTGGTTTCTCTCAAGATATGTCTTTTTTGATTTGAGAGAGAGAGGGGAAAGGAGAGAGAGAAACGTTGATCAGTTGTCCCCTATATACATCCCAATTGGGATAAAACCCACAACCTAGATATGTGCCCTGATTGGGAATCAGAACATTGATCAGTTGCCCCCTATATACATCCCAATTGGGATCAAACCCACAACCTAGATATGTGCCCTGATTGGGAATCAAACTCCCAACCTTCTGGTACGGGATGATGCTCCAACCAACTGGGCCACCCGGCCAGGGCTCTTTCATTTCTTTTGTTCATTTGTGGAGGTTGATTTTTTGAATACTTCATGTTTCTTGGGTGTGAGCTTATCTTTATGGACTCGCTGTTAGATTCTCTGTCACATCTGCCTGCATGGTTGGCCTGGGAAAGAGGCAAAAGTTACTTTTGTGACTCATGGTCTTCCCTGCTTTCAGTAAGAGGAAGGACAGGCTGTGTCACCTGGCAATGCACCTTGCTGGTTGGTCTGTTAGATGTTGATACTCACCACTCCCTTCTAAGGTCATGAGCCACCTGCTGCCCTGTCTCTGATCTGATGGAGCCTGGAGGCAAACACCCTCTCACTGCTGCCTGACTGCTGTTGCTATGGTATCTATATCCTGTTTGTTTCCCTGGACCCTTTTCTTCTGCACGTTTATAGAGCCTCCAAGTGCACATCCCCTAGTCTGCTCCCATCTTTCTCAGAGGTCTCAGTTGAGTCTGGACTACAGATATTCAACCCAACCTCCTCAACTTTTATTCTTTAAGTTACTTATGAGCAAACTCTTAATTTAATTTTTAAACACAACTACTTCTAGGAATTTGGAGGAAATCGCAGCTTGTGCTTGGTCCACCATTCTCCTATATAATAAAAGGCTAATATGCAAATCAACCAAACAGTGGAACAGTCAGTTGCTATGATGCACACTGACCACCAGGGGGAAGACGCTCAATGCAGGAGCTGTCCCCTGGTGATCAGTGCGCTCCCACAGGGGGAGTGCTACTCAGCCAGAAGCTGAGCTCACCACTGGAGAGCGCAGCGGAGGTGGCGGGAGCCTCTCCCGCCTCCACAGCAGCATTAAGGACCCCTCAGGGGATGTCTGCCGAGGGGTCCTGGACTGCAAGAGGGCACAGGCCAGGTTGAGGGACTACCCCCCCACCCCCTCCCCCGTATATGAATGCCATGCACTGGGCCTCTAGTTTTGAAATGAAAGTCTTAGGTATCTAAGACTAAACCATCCAGGTATCTCAGAAGCCAACCCTGTGGTGGTCACTGGGATTAGTGTTTATCCATTCATCTTCACTGAAAGTGAAATAAGTAGAGGATGTGATCGTCTGGTTGGAGAGCAGGGACAATTTATTTCCTTCAAGCTGATTTCTTCTTAATACCTGAGTGGGAAGTTAAAAATTTGTACCAAAAGAATACTCTTTGGTTGTTGGGAAATGGGTTACTTAATGTCAGAAAGACACTCAATGTCAGATAAAAGATCTCTGCTTGCTTTTTGGAGTTTGGAATTATGTAATCCGCAAATGAGTGAATTTCAAGTCCCTGGTTCTGGCAGAGCTGCCTCCTCTGGGCTGAGAAGCACCTTAGTTCCAGGCAGCTGGGGAATTTATGGACCCCTGAGTCCAATCCAGCTGAGCCGAGGAGCCAGCAGGTACTCGGCCCGATTCTGGCTACAGCTGGAAGAAGGGATTCCAGGAGGGGGTGGGCCAGCCTGAGGGGCTGAGTCATCAGTGCAGAGAGTATTTGAAGGGCTCTGGAATTCTCCTTAGATCTGAGTGGTGAAATGAAATTAGGCTTTGATCCTCTGCACAGGGCAGACTCTGTTGAAAGAGATTCCAATCAGAGGCTTACTCTGTTTCTGGGGAAAGAATTGCAAAGTCCAGAAAAATAAAAAAGAAACCTTTCAAAGTTCTCTCTCTCTTTAGTGTAAGTATATCAGTTTTTTCAGATACAGCATACATAGCATTTAATAACTTAGTTAAGAAATCATTGCTTTATTTCATTTCATGAATCTGTATTAAATGTATGTGGCCTACACAGAGGGGGTGGGGAGGTGATGGTGGGAGGTGGGGATGGGTGACTGGACAGAGGGATTAACCACGGTGCTTAGACTTCAGAAAGCCCCCCCCCCCCCTTGCAGGGTCCAGGACCCTGACAATGTGTTCTCCTGAGTATAGTAAACAAGAGGAAGCAAGAGTAAACCAGTGTCTCTTTCTACCCTGACTTCTCTCTGTCACCGGCTGTTCCCATCATATGGCACTCAAGGGCATTTTGAGATCTGGCTAAAGGGATGCTAAATTAAAGATACATTGAGTCTGAGTTCAGCGTGATATATTTATATAGTTTGCAGATACTTCTGGTACAGTTACTCTAGCTGTTTGAATATAGGAATGGCTTTTAAGAATGCTCTTTTTAAAAAATTGATATATAACTCATATACCATAGAACTGACCCTTTTAAAGCATACAATTCAGTAATTTTAGTATTTTTACAAGGTTGTGTGACTATCACAACTATCTAATTCTAGAATATTTTCGTCATTCCCCAAAAGCAATCCCATTAGTAGTCACCTCATTCTCCCCATCCCCTCCACACACACATATCAGCCAGCTCCTAATCTTGTAATCCTTTCCTAATCTATTTTCTGTCTCTATGAATTTGCTTATTCTGGATATTTTATATAAATAGAATCATAGAATATGAGTGCCTTTTGTGTTGGATTTTTTCACTTAGTATAATGTTTTCAAGGTTCACCCATGTTGTAGCATGAATTGGTATTTGATTACCTATTATGGCTGAAATATTCCATTTTGTTCTCCATTCATCAGTTGATGGGCATCTGGGTTGTTACCTGGAATGTGCTTCCTAACCAATGTGCTAACTCATCCAACATGAAGGTCTAAGGCCAGTGGTAGTGTCATACTATGAACACGGCCCAGGGTGCCTGGTGCCAGAAATGTGAGGACTGTGGGGAGAAAGAGGTTTGAAGTACCTAGAGTCAGAAGTTACCATGCCAAAGGAATGACTATTTTTTCTATAGAGAATGATATTATAAAATTGTTGTCAAATACACTACCAAAATATTTGCAGCCCAAAAAAATGTAGAAAAACATATTATAGAGGTGTGTCAGGTAGTTAGTTAATTAAAATATCTTATTTTTCTGGATGTGGGATATTCTTGGTAATTATCAATTTTTTTCAAAATGTGTGATTTGTGATTGATTTTCTAATTTTAAATACTTTTAAATCTATTTTTTGGAATGTTGCATTTCTTTTCTTAAATGAAGCTCCCCAAATCATTCATACACATATATAAGCTAGAAGCCCCTCAAAACTAGGATCTACCCTGCCTTAGAGCATCACTTTCAACCCACTTTCTGTCACATACCTAGTATTTGTGTGAAGGATTTCCTCCAGGAAATTATACAGCAAGCTGCTGCTTTTGCTGTTTTCCACCCTTTTCTTTTTCAGCTCTGGAGTGCTTTCAGGAGAAATTAGCTCATGCAATACTTTCATTAAATACACAGCACCTTTAAGAGTTGCTGTGGTTTCATCTTGTTCAATAAATATTCCCCTCCCCGCTCTTCTCCCCTTTGAGGCAGAGTCTACTTACCTCTCTTTCAGGCAGTGGGCTTGGCCATGTGACTCACTTTGGCCAATGGGATGTGGACAAAAAAGTCCTCATGATTGTTGAACACCAGCTTCAGGATCTTTGCAGGTTACCCCATTAGACCACGCTCTAGAACAGTGATGGCGAACCTTTTGAGCTCGGCGTGTCAGCATTTTGAAAAACCCTAACTTAACTCTGGTGCTGTGTCACATATAGAAATTTTTTGATATTTGCAACCAGAGTAAAAAAAAGATTTATATTTTTGATATTTATTTTATATATTTAAATGCCATTTAACAAAGAAAAATCAACCAAAAGAAAGTGAGTTCGCGTGTCACCTCTGACACGCGTGTCACAGGTTCGCCATCACGGCTCTAGAAGTTCCTGGTCCTTCAGCATGGGTTTTGGAAGAAGATAAGATGTGCAGGAGAGACCCATATTCACCTGAAGGGCAGTCACTGCTGACCCTCAGACCAGGAGTGAGAAATCAACCTTGGTTATTCTGAGCCACTGAGGTGGGGGGTGGTCTGAAACAACAGAATTGCAGCAGGAGCTCACTCAGCTGCACATTCCCAGTCTGAATAGAAGATCTAATATAATTTATCTCCCAGGAGGCAGATGAGCTTAGTCTCAAAGCTCAAACTTCCAAGATCTCTGACAGTCCAACACATCGCCTTTCCAGTTCCACTTCAGCATGCTTCCACCTTTCAAGGAAATCCATTTCTGGGTTAAGGTCATGTCTCCTTTCCCCCTCCTCCCTTCAGCTATAATTTTAAGTACAAATTATGTCACTGTTTCCACTCTCTATAATAGCATTTTTGTCACTTTAATTCAACTTCCAGATGCTGTTCATTACACTTCCCCAACCCTTCAATTTGGCAACGCAATTAAAAGTCTAAAAACATCTGGGGGCTCTTTGATCAAACAGTTACACTTTCAGAAATTTAGCCAAAAGAATAATCAGACAAATATATAAAAATGTACCAAGGTGCAGAACACCAGAAACAAAAGTCAACCTTAGGGGATTAGCTAAATAAGGTATATCAATATAATGGAATACTCACACTGCAGCTATTAAAAGTGATTCAGTAAAAATGTGTTTATTGACATAAAAGGGGAGAGGGTTACCCAACAGAGTTACAGTATAAACTCATTTTGTGAACAACAAAAAATATATGTCTAGAAGGATATCTGCTAGTTATTTATAGTGGTTATATGTGGTTATTAGAATTATGGCTGATTTTTTATTTCATTTTGCTTATTTCTTCTTTTGCTAACTGTATTTCCTCATACTCTGCAAAGAACATGTTTTACTTTTGAAGTAAAAATTAAACAAATATGTTATTTTGACCCTCACAACTGTTTTTAAATGAATCGGGAGGACCTCTTTTATTTTTCTCTCTATTTAATTTTTAAATCTACTTCAAATCAATAAATACTCAGGACTTGGGGTAAATGCAAGGGTTTAACACAAAGAAGAGGACAAGGATGGTGATGGAGGTGGTTCTGTGCACCAAGGCAAAAGCGAGGGCCAGGCCTGCATGTATAGAGAGAGAGGGGCCAGGCCTGCGTGAATAGAGAAAGGGCGGGCAGTGCAAGGTCCCCACCGATGCAGGTGTGCAGGTGACGATGGACTTGCTCCTCACTCTTCTACAAGTTAAGCAGTTTCTGATGAGTTTGGGATTTGCATTTCCTGAGCGAGTACAAATCACCTCAAGATGGAAGCAATGAGTGCTCCCCATCCCCGGGGGTCCATAGCTTCTCTTACTATTGAGTCCTGGTTGAAGAGGAAGGGACAGATCCAATGGAGAGACTTTTCAATTTATTATATTCTGTCCATGCGAGTCAGGAGTGAGCCACCTTTTGTTGCTTGAGGATCAATTTAGGAAAGCTAGAGTTCCTGAGAGGCTTGTGTGACATGTAGAAGGTCACACGGAAAGCTAGTGGTGAAGTCAGTGTTTGACTTTCAGCCCGATACGTGGTCTACCCGTGTCATTTCAGTAATTTCTGAGACTTGTGAGGGTGGCAGTGGTGACAAAGTTAACGCAGAGTTAGAGAAAAAAGCCATCCTCAGCCTAAGCATCCGTGTGAGTCATCTGGAACCCCTTCTGGATAGATGGTCCCTAGGAAAAATGTGTGGAACGCTTCATGAATTTGCGTGTCATCCTTGTACGGGCGCCATGGTGATCTGTGACCTGTTCCAACTTTAGTACCTGTGTTGCCAAAGCGAGCACAAACAGATGGTTTATTGCTGACCGTGGCATGAGCTCACTACCTCTTTTAGGGAGGAGGTGAGTCCAAATTCAGTGTTCCTATCTGGAATAAGCAATGTGAAGAAATAAAATCAATAAAATTAAAATGATACAATGTAGGAAGAGAGAATTAACAGTAAAATATTGTGAGATAAAATTGTTAATCAGGCCCTAACCGGTTTGGCTCAGTGGATAGAGCATCGGCCTGCGGACTCAAGGGCCCCCGGTTCGATTCCGGTCAAGGGCATGTACCTTGATTGTGGGCACATCCCCAGTGGGGAGTGTGCAGGAGGCAGCTGGTCGATGTTTCTAACTCTCTATTCCTCTCCCTTCCTCTCTGTAAAAAATCAATAAAATACATTTTTTTTTAAAAACTGTTGATCAGGTAAGCCAAGAAGATCACAGCTGGCTGGTGTAGCTCAGTGGTTGAGTGTTGACCCAGGAACCAAGAGGCCACTGGTTCAATTCCTGGTCGGGGCACATGTCCAGGTCACGGGATTGATCCACTGTGGGGGGGCATGCAGGAGGCAGCCGATAGCTGATGTTTCTCTCTGATCGATGTTTCTATCTCTCTATCTCTCTCCATTCCCTTCTCTCTCTCTCAAAAAAGAAAAAAAAATCAATAAAAGCATATTTAAAAAGAAAGACCAGAGGAAGACTGTTGAAGGAGGCTAACATGGCAGTGGAGAACAGCACTGCACTTATGCGTAGCAAGAAGTTTTGTGGGACTGAGCAGCCCCACTGGAAAGCCCCAGGCCCTTTGGCTTGACCTTCACGAAGCAGAGGAGGTAAGCTAGTGGTGTGCTGGGGGAGCCGATCGTGTGCATCTCTTCTTGACTGCATTCCATATGGGCTATGGGGCAAGTATTTACACCATAAAAATCAGCAAACCCTATGACTCAGGGCTCTTATTCTCAGAAATTTGGTTGTTACCAGCACATCACTGAGACAAACCATATACTCTTTCAGGGGAAGATCTAGGGACTGTCAAGAAGTCCTGGCAGAAGTTCAAAAATATACAAACCCTTTCGTAAACCACTTCACTCCCCCCTGCCCACCACAGTGCCCAGGACTCTCAGAAAACCCACCTCCCCCACACTGGCTGGTTGCGCCCAAGCAGGAAGCCCCCAGGGTCAACCAGGCCTGGAAACAGGGTTCGTTCTCATGGAGAAGCAAAGAATGAATGAAAATATGACTCCTGCCATGCACGGGGCATGCCACCTCTAAGCACAAAGTGAAACTTGAACTATTCCTTTGAACTTAGAAGGAAAATATAAAGGAAATTAAAAAGACCTTTAATGGCACTTGAACTTGTAGAAGAGCAAATCTAACTTTCTTTATGCTTTTTCTCTAACATCTGCACTGTCTTAAGTACAATTGCAGATGGTCTTTTGTTACCTTTTTTTAAAAAAATTTTATGTTTGGAGAAACAGCTCAGCTTTCAAAGTAGAATTATTAAAATAATTTTGGGTAAGATGTAAAATCCTCTATTTGTCCCAAGCCATCAATTCTTTCTGCATTATCGTAAATTCTCAAGCTTAGCTATTTCCCTCTCCTCCCCTCCTTGGCTGCACTCTTACAATAATGTGGGTTCAAGGGAAGAGATTCCTTCTGATTGGGTTTTTGTGGGACGAAAAGGCAAGGAGTTGGGGAAAGAGAGTGGCTAGACAGCTCCATCAAAATGATATCCTAGTATACTGTCTACTTTACATGGCTGGCTTTTAAATCCTCACCTGAGGATATTTTTTCCATTGCTTTTTAGAGGGAGTGGAAGGAAGGGAGGGAGAGAGAGAGAGACAGACAGAGAGAGAGAGAGAGAGAGAGAGAGAGGGAAACAGTAATTGGTTGCCTTTCACATGAGCCCCAATAGAGACTGGGGATTGAACCCACCATCCAGGTATGTGCCCTTGGCTGGAAATCAAACTCAACACCCTTTAACTATTGAGCCACACTGGCCAGGGCATAGCTGGCATTTTTTATGTCAGTGTCCTAAAGTCTTGTACCAATGTATGATCTGTTGGTGCTGCCTATAACATCTCTTTAAGAACAATGAAAAGCTTAATTAAATGGCTATAATATGGAGAGAGAAATAAGAAAAAGAAACTCCAGATCCTGGGATATTTTTTTAAATATAAACTCTGTATTTTGTTGAAAATAATACTTTAATGTTTTCATTATAAAAGCACCCGTGGACATTAAAGAAAATTTAATGGAAGCATAGAAAATACTAGGAATCACCAGAGTGCCATCATCCAGCCACGATGGCTGTTTCCATTTTGGTTGGGTTGTCTTGAACGTGTATTTATGCGTGCGTGCGTGTGTGTGTGCGTGTGTGTGTGTGTTCAGATACAGAGCAGAAAGTGCAAACGGGCAGCCTTTGGGCCAAAAAAAAGTCTGGTATGTTTTATTTGGCCCATGCAATATATTTATAATTTTAATTAGACTTTAACATGCAAGAATGAAATCAAGACTGAGGCGTTTTCTTAAAAAATTGAACCTGCATTCCCAAATGGCAGGGGCTGAAGAGAGGCTGTCACCTCAGAAGGGGTGTGTGCTCACCGTTTGAAAACGGTTCCAACACAGTTTCTTTGATTTGTTTATGCTGCCTGTTTGGCTACTGGAGGTATTTTAAGTTTGATGCCCTTGATGTAGAGTTTTGGGTGTGTTTTTTAAAATCACTGCACTCATTTTGTAGACACAACTTTATGCTCAGCTCTTTTCTTTTAAGCAACATATCATTAACACTTCCATACGCGTTCTCCAGTGTACATACAGTCGTACATAGAAAGTGCATAAACGTATAAAGAGGAAGGTGTTATTTGGAATATTTCCTTCTAATTTTTTAATGCAAATATCCTTTTTTTTTTATAGTGGGAGTCATACTGTATGTGCAATTTTCCCTCCAGCCTTTTCACTGATTCTTGTATTATAAATATCTTCATTACTTAGCAGCTATGTGCAGCCTCGTGGACTTAGTCTTCCCCCCAGGGTTGGATAATCCTTTCTCTGTCATAATGAATATCTTTGTACTGAGAGCTTTTTTTCTATATTGAAGACTCTTCTGCTGGGACACATTCCTAGAAATGGGCTATGAAGTTAAAGGATACAAGCAGTTTTAAAGCTCTTGATGTGTATTGTCAGATTGTATCCCAACAGGGCTAGCCAATGTTCCCATTTACACACATACCTGCACCTGCAGTATGTGAGAATATGTTTCCTGACACCTTTATAGCATTAAATGGAACACTCATTACTGATTTGACACAGAAACATAGTGCCTTTTGGCTTTAATTTGCATTTTTCTCTTCCTCAAGAACCCAGGTTTATCTTTTGAAAAGAACAGAACACCAAGGAAAGAGAATCCCTAATTCAAAAGGACAGCCATGGGGCAGCCACAGTCATGAAGGTGGAGGCAACTGTTAGAGGCAGAACCCCAGGAATCCCCAGCTGAGGCAGGAGGAGCCAGGAGCAGAGGCAGGAGGAGGATGGGATGAGGCAGAGGAGTGGAGGCCACGAGAGTCAGCCCTGGGAAAACCAGGAGGGTTCAGACCACTGTCTATGGTCCAGACCTCATAGCTAAAGCCTAAATAGCTAAACCCATAGGATACTATTTTTTTTTTTTGTCTTCTAGTGTGTAATGTTTTCAGATCCAAAGTCCTGATGAGGCCAGTAGTCTTGGGTAATTTTTCTGCCATGGGTAATTTTTCCATTTCTTTATCCTTCTCCCCAATTCATCCTGCTAGTTTAAAATCCCTCTTGAAAAAGGATTTGTCCAGAACCCACTGCCCTGAATCCAAATCATTTATTTAACTCACAGGAGCATGTAACCAAACTAGAAGCCAGGTACTACCTCCAACCTGGATAAAAATGACCCAAGACAGGAAGAAGAGGTCAAGGGGCCAATCAGACTTCAGAGCCAAGGGCAACACAGGGAGTGGCTGGCGCTCACCGCCTGGAGCTATTTATTATTAGCATGGAATCAAAAATCTTTTCATATTTTTTTCTGTGAACATTTCAAAAAGCCAAAGTTTAGAGGGAAATATGAAAATCTGGAACCTCATATGAATAAATAAATTTACTTTGCCACAGCAATCTGTAATCAAACTTGAAGGGATCAGTTGTTTCCAGATTTAATTTGAAATTTATTTCATTAAAGGTGTTTTTATTAGTTTCCACCTCTGGGCCTTAGGATTTTATTCTAGTGACATTATTGTCTGGGAAACTGAGAGGGAGGAGCATGAATTATAGTTGTCCCTAGCTCACAATCCTATATAATAAAACCCTAATATGCAAATCGATCTAATGGTGAATGACCGGTCGCTATGACACACACTGACCACAAGGGGGTAGACGCTCAATGCAGGAACTGCCCCCTGGTGGTCAGTACACTCCCACAGGAAGCCAGGCTCATGGCTGGTGAGCACAGTGGTGGTGGTGGGACTCTCTTGCCTCCGTGGCAGCACTAAGGACCTTTCTGGGGATGTCTGCCTGCTGGCTTAGGCCCATTTCCTCGCTAAGTCAGGAGGCAGACATCCCCAAGGGGTCCCGGACTGCAAGAGGGCGCAGGCCAGGCTGAAGGACCCCCCTGCACCACTCCCAGTGAACAAATGTTGTGCACTGGGCTTCTAGTATCGGGCTGCGTGGGGTGACCAGGACAGCAGGGGGGCCGTGAGAGGTGACCAGGCTGGTATGGGGGGGGGCAGTTGGGGGAAACCAGACCAGCCCGGGGGGGGGGGGGAGGGCAGTTAGGGGTGACCAGGCCAGTGGGGCAGGGTGCAGTTGGGAGCAAACAGGCTGGCAGGGAGGGGGTTGGGGGAGATTAGGCTGGCAGGGGGGCAGTGAGGGGCAACTAGGCTGGTGGAGGGCAGTTTGGGGTGACCTGGCTGGCAGTGGGGGGCAGTTAGAGGTGACCAGGCTGGCATGCAGAGCCAGTGAGGGGTGATCAGGCCAGCAGGGGGGGACAGTTAGGGGCAATCAGGCCGGCACACAGAAGCAGTGAGGGGCAATCAGGCTGGTGGTCAGGGGGGCAGTTAGGGATGACCAGACAGGCAGGCAGGTGAGCAATTAGGAGCCAGTGGTCCAGGATTCTGAGAGGGATGTCTGCCTGCCAGTTTAGGCCCAATTCCTGGGATCAGGCCTAAACTGGCAGTCGGACATCCCCTGAGAGGTCCCAGATTGGAGAGGGTGCAGGCTGGGCTGAGGGGACACCCACCCGTGCACGAATTTTGTGCACTGGGCCTCTAGTGTTAGTATAAGTATTGATCTTGTGGATGAAAGGGGCCACATGCTAACCTGACAAGCTCAGGGAAGGCCTGCATGGCGGTCTTGCAAACTCAGAGACCTAAAGTAACCACAAAGGATGGTCTTAAATTTTAACTAAAAGCAGTTATGGTGGGTAGTTACGTCCTAGGCTGGTATCTTCACTAACAAGGACAACCTTTACTTTAACTGAGCCTATCTGTCTTCTTGCATCTATAATAACATATCCTTGAAATGTCTGGGTAACTTGTAACTTCACTTTTTCTGGACACCGTGGGGCACAACCTGATGTGCCTGGGCGCCAGGACAGATACCACAAATTCCTTCATTGTTATCATGTTAATTGCTCCTGCACCCACCTAAGTATGTGTCTATCATTTTACTTTTTATCTAATCCCAGGTGTCCCCCCTCCCCTCCTCACTTTGCTTTCTTCCGCCTCTCTAATCTATCACCAATGGATTTCATCTAACCCACCTACGTCCCTTCCTTTGATTGCAATGTATAAAAATAGGTGTAACCTGCCATTCTTGGGAGCATTATCTCAATCTGTTGAGGTTCTGCTTCCAGGCAATTATCGACAGGTTGGCTCAAATAAACTTACAAAAATTCTTTACGGTTTGAATGTGTTTTTTTATGTTAATAGTCTCTACATGGGGGCTAGCAAACCTACGTGAGATCATACAGTATGTCTTTCTCGAGCTGACTTATCTCACTTAGCATAATGTCCTCAAGGTCCATCAATGTTGTCACAAATGGAAGAATTTCCTTCTTTTTATGGCTGAATTATATTCCATTTTTTTGTGTGTATATACACACCACATTTCATATATCTATTTATTTATGGACACTTAGGTTGCTTCCATGTCTTGGCTATTGTAAGTAATGCTTCAATGAACATAGGGGTTCAGTTATCTCTTTGAGATCGTTATTTTAATTTTTTAGGACAAATACTAAGAAGTGGAAGTATGAAAATATTTTTATTTTATTTTTTTTTTGAGGAAACTTCATACTGTTTTTCATACAGTGGCTCCACCAATTCACATTCCTACCAACAGTTGTACAGGGTTCCCTTTTCTCCACATCCTTGATAACACTTGTTATCTCTTATCTTTTTGGTGATAGTCATTCTAACAGGTGTGAGATGATAGCTCATTGTGGTTTTGATTTTAACTTCCCTGATGATTACTGATGTTGAGCACCTTTTCACTTACCTGTTGGCTATTTGTATGTCTTTGGAAAAAATGTCTATTCAATTCCTGTGCCCACTCTTTAATTAGATTTTTAGCTATTGAATTATATGAATTCTTTATATATTTTGGATATCAACCCATTACCAGATATATAGCTAGCTCACTGTATGTTAATATAAGTACTGCTGTCTACATTGGGGCTAACAAAACTTGCTAAATCTAGCCTGTGTTTGTATAGTTCAGTGATGGCGAACCTATGACACGTGTGTCAGAGGTGACACGCGAACTCATTTTTTTGGTTGATTTTTCTTTGTTAAATGGCATTTAAATATATAAAATAAATATCAAAAATATAAATCTTTGTTTTACTATGGTTGCAAATATCAAAAAATTTCTATATGTGACACGGCACCAGAGTTAAGTTAGGGTTTTTGAAAATGCTGACACGCTGAGCTCAAAAGGTTCGCCATCACTGGTATAGTCTATGAGCTAAGAATGGCTTTTAGATGTTTAAGTGGTCAGAAAATAAATTATAAGGGAAATAATATTTTGCAAAATGTAAAATGATATGAAATTCAAATTTTTGTGTCCACAAATTAACCTGTTTTGGAACATGGCCATGCCGGTTTGCTTATGTATTGTCCACGTCTGTGATGTGTTTTTGTTGTTGTTTTTTTGCCGTAACGGCAGAATTGAGTAGTTGCGACAGAGACCGTAGGGCTTGCAAAACCTAAAATATTTACTCTCGAGCTATTTACAGAAAAAGATTGCTGACTCCTGCTCTAGTGCATTTACAGATATAGCCTTACCCAGCTTTACACCCTCACCCAGGGTTTCTCTCAATAGTGGGAGAGAAGAGAGATGTCCCACAGGACTTGAAATCAAGTATTGCACTTCTGTTGGCCAAATGTGTAGATGCCACTCAGTCAGGCAGGACGAGGAGGGAATTGTTCATCTAGTTCAGAAAAAGAATGAAAGATGAACAAGATAAATGATTAAGTTGAAGCGGACATTTAGCATCTAAAATGAAATGCTACAAGTCCAAATGAGGAAAGCCCGAGGGAAAGTATGGCATTGACATTCCGAATAATGTCGTCATATTGTAGTGAGAAAGAAGTCACTTTCTCAAGAGAAGCAAACATGGACAAGCTTTTGCAGGAGAATTGGTCAAATCAGCTGTTGTGGT
>NW_005359590.1:870600-875111 GCF_000412655.1 Myotis brandtii
GCAGCTTGATGCTGTAGAGCCAGGAATGGATGTGAAACAGAGGCTTGGTCTCCGATGCCTGGCCTTGCCACTTACTAGCTGTGTACTACAGCCTAGCTAAGCTTCTTTATTTAAGTAATAGAAATACTATCTCCTTAAAAACTTCTTGAGGGAATTAAATAAGGTAATGTTAAAAGAGTTCGGTAAATCTAAAACAGACAGATATGGGACAATGTTAGTGTGAGAAAGCCAGGCTGTAACAATGACTATTCTCAAGGACTGAAGAAGTGTCCCAGGGTTTGCACACTGTACAAAGGGTTGCAGCCAAGTAGGCCAGTGAGGGCTTGCCAAACCGCTCTGGCTTGGGCTGAATCCAGGAAGAGGAACATCTTTTTTTCATACTAAAGCATCTTTTGCTTGCCAGACTTGCACCCATTCGGAGGAGGTATCTTTTTTAAAAAACAAACAAATATATATTTTATTGATTTTAGAGAGAGAGGAAGGGAGAGAAACACTGATGTGGACCAGGAATTGGACCAGCGACCTTTTGGCGTACAGGACGACACTCAACCAACTGAGCCGCACTGGCCAGGGCCAGAGGAGGTATCTTTCCACATCCCTTCTCACAAAGGTGCTGATCAGGTTACATATTTACGTGTGAATATACAGCAGTGTTGTATATTTCAACTGTAGTCAAGAGGTGATGGTAGATAGTTGTTTTCTATCTTCCTCAGAGGAGATAGAATATCTTAAGCAAAGAAGAGCTCAGCCAGGCAAAGAGACGCTTTCTGTTGATCTGAGAGAGCTCCGACATTAGCCCACTTGAGGCAAGAACAGAATATCCAGCTTTGCAAAATCTAACAAAATAGAAAACCCAAGTGTCTGCCTTCTGAATGTCTCCCTGACACTCCTGGTTCTCTGATTCTCATGTTTATCTGAGACTGGAAAACACAGAGACTGCCAAGTGGCTTCCCCGTCTTCACTCACCAGATAATAAAATGGTTTCTTTTTCTTAATTAGATTTGCATTTATCAAACATCAAACTGTGCTGCATGGTGGTAATAAGTAAGAAGGAAACATGCAGGGAATATTTGAAACATTTTGGAGTCTTTACAAAGGTCATATATCCTGTGCATACATCTTATTTATATTTTCCCTGACATTTATTGATTAATTCAACTTTTCAACCTAGTTTGTAAGAAATGCTTTCCATATGATGATGCTTCCTCTCCATTTGCAGGAAGCTGAGCCAATCATTGAGCAATATATGTCCACAGCAACACAGGCATCAACAGCAAATATACTGCCTGCTCTGAGCCCGGAATTGAAATAAAAGCAAACAGGTAAGCTGTTGGTCTGAGCCAGATGTAACTTTTAACGATCCCAGCATGCTGATCTCCCACTTTTGGAAATTCTCAGAAATTGTAGTTAAACAATGGCTTCCCTCTCAGAAATACTTTATGCAGAGGACTCTTTGCCTTGAACATATTTATTTTGCAAAGCAATGACCTTGTCACCTGTACAACTGCACCATAGAGAACTTTTCAGTGATGGCAAATGTCCCACAACATAAATACCATTTAAAATGCATTCAGTGACTGAAGGGGTGCTAAAGAACTTTTGCTACAGAGTACTTTACATTATATATGCCTTTCTATATTATTTAGTCTTTCAGAACAACTCTGTGAGACACAGACAAATATGGCCCTTATCTAACAGATGAGGAAATACAGTTGGAAAGAAGTTAAATATTGGAATTGGGTTCATATAAGAAGTTAGTAGCTAAATCAGTTTCAAACCATAACTCTTGGTCAGGTTCTTTTTGGCTACTCTCACTGAATAACAGGAGAAAAAAAAGAAATGTATTTTTGGCTATTCTGAATGATAAATAAGCAGACACCACCACCAGTTCACATTGGATGTTTACATATATATATATAAATTGATTTCAGAGAGGAGAGGGAGAGAGAGAAACATCAATGATGAGAGAATCATTGATTGGATGCCTCCTGCACGCCCCCTACTGGGGATTGAACTCATGACCTGGGCACGTGAACAGACTGCAATCAAACTGTGACCTCCTGGTTCATAGGTTGATGCTCAACCACTAAGCCACACCAGCCAAGCTATACTAGCTTCTTGAGCAACTCAAATTTTTGTTTTATTTTATATTGGGGCCATTTACATTGGGGCAATTTAGCAGTGATAAATTATACATCATACATTATAGTTCAGGAATCCTTATGTAAGCCAATGAAATTTACAATATTGGACAACTCTTGGTCAGTTACTCTACAAAGCTCTCAATAAAATGTGAGCAAATAAAATGATGGCTCAAAAAATTAAAAATGGAACTCCAGTAATCCCACTTCTAGGAATATATCCCAAGAACAGAAAGAATATATGCACCCCTATCTTCATAGCAGCACAATTTACAATAGCTAAGATTTGGAAACAGCCTAAGTGCCCATCAGTAGATGAGTGGATTAAAAAACAGTGGTACATCTACACAATGGAATGCTATGCTTCTGTAAAAAAGAAAGAAATCTTACCATTCCCAATAGCATGGATGGACCTGGAGAGCATTATGCTAAACGAAATAAGCCAGTTAGAGAAGGATAAGTATCACATGATCTCACTCATTTGAACTATATAAACTGATGAACAGAAATAGATCCAGAGACATAGAAACGTTGAATAGACCATCAAACCTCAGAGAGAAGACAAGGGAGGGTAGAAGAGGGTGGAGGGTAAGAGATCAACCAAAGGACTTGTATGCATGCATGTAAGCATAACCAATGGACACAGACCGTAGTGGGGTGAGGGCATGTGCTGGGGCGGGGGTGGGCGGGAGCGTCTGGGGAGAGGTCAATGGGGGGAAAAAGGAGACGTATGTAATACTTGCAGCAATAAAGAATTTAAATTTAAAAAAAGGATGGTTTTGAATACTAGAAAAGACTAGATTACTGTATTCAAGATCAGATCACATTTTGGTATGGTAAGGACAAGAAGACTTTCTTTTTCAAGAAGAATAGATTCAAGGATAGTCATTAAGGTGCTGTTTAATGAGGTGCTGTTTAATAGGCACTAATAACAGTCTGATCTTCATTGGTCTAACTGTGGAGGAAAAATTCCCGGGGAGAGTTAAAAAAGTCATGCAAAGATTCCCGCATACCTTTATGAGAAAACAATTGGACAATTTGCATCATTAGTCACATGTCTCCTGATTTTCTGATAACCTTGGGTCCATTTGAGGATGTAAAAAATATCAGTAACAGCAGCTAATTGGTTGGGGCCTAGAATCCCATAAGGTGTATATCAAATTTAATATTTAGAAAGTTTGGTGGTCACTGATATTTGAGAAAAGCAAGTTTAAGTCAGAGAATTTTACAGGAAAGTAAATAGTTGAGAAGAGAGCAAACGAGATTAGCACAAAAGGAAAGAAATAAAGAAGAAAGAGACAAACAATAAATCTTAAGTCCAATGATAAGACTTTTGACCCTGTCATTGGTGTTCAATCCAAAGGTATCGAAAGGAAACTGTCTACATTTGATGTCATCTTTTCTATCCATCGGGGGTTGGGAAGAAGCCGATGACCTCCAGAAGTTGTTGGCTTCCTGAGGCCTTTTGGAGCTCCTTCAGTCAGGTATCCAGTGGTCTAGGTCGTGGGATCCAGATGGAGGATCCTAAGTGTGTTTACCAGCAAGAATGTGTCTATGACGTATGTCTTGGAATTTAATAATTTTTTTGTAGTTAAAAGTACTTAAAACTTTCCATATAGTTTTAAGACTGACTTTCATCGGAGCCTAAATATATTTGGTCTTCTAAATCTATGTCATGTGGTGGTGAATTCAGTCATGTACCTTTGGGAATTTTAGCTCACATCTGTTGGACCTATGACCACATGTCAACCTGATCATATCTGACAAGACCAGGATGTTCCAAGTGGCATCTGTCAGAGGAACAGTCAAGACGAGACTCGCGGGGCTTTATGTAACCATTTTATACAGTGAGAATTTATGAGGGCTTTGACAGATCCCATTAAAATGGAAAACCAGGATAGGTTTGGTTATAAAATACCATTAGCTCATTTTACGCTCTTAGAGTTTCGGAAATAATATGTCAGTGACACATTTCTTTAAATATTTCTTTACATATTTTAAGTGTAAAGTGACATTTTCTAAAAAATAATCTGTTTTTTCCTGGGTTATGATAACTCTGGATTAAGCAAGCTTTGATCACCTGTTGAGTCTCTCAGGTAAAATTTTCCCACCCATAGTTTGTAAAGTCTGAACCAAATTTGACCCCGCCACTACCACTAGGTTACTTCTTTAGTGCATATGTATAACGATGTGGCTCAGAAACATCCAAGGATGTGAAAACTTTTTGAAATAATCTATTTTCTTTCTAGTGGAGTAAATTGTTATATTTGAGTAAGCCCATTTTATTCAGAAATCAGATCGAACAACTGTCTTAATGATAATAACACTTGTAAGGGTTATTTGTTTTGTATAATAGTTGACTGATTATAT
>NW_005359590.1:875472-878408 GCF_000412655.1 Myotis brandtii
AATGGGCTTCAGTCTTAATTACTGAGATTTTCTTTAGATGTTGGATTATTCCAATAAGTAGACATTAATTTCCTTTTTAAAAATTTGATTGGGATGTCCAAAGATGTTAGAAAAACCCCGTTTTAAAAATAGAGTAATATGTCAAAATCATGAAAGACCAAAAATATTTCTATGCATCAGGTGATGCTGTAAGATGATTTAGAGTGGAGCAGGTCTGCAGCCAAGGAAATTAGGAAAATATTGCAATGTTTTTATAGGCATACGGTGAGGAGGGCCTGTCCTTGAGAATGGAACGGAAGAAACAGATCTGCAATTGCAAATGAAGTGAGAACTGGCAGGATTGCCTGAGAGAGATGGCACAGGAGAAGCCAAAGATGATGTCTAGATCCTGGGTCACTGGGATTGAGAAGGAAACCCCAGACAGAAATGAGTTGATAGTATGGTGGAGCTGGAGCGGGGTGGGGAGGAGGATGCAAGCAAGGAAAAAAAGGCAAGTGTAACCTTGTAAAAGAGGAGAAGGAAAGATATGTGCGCTTTCATTCATTCATTTATTAATTACCTCATTCCACAAAGATCTGAAACCATTTATAAAATTACATAGAATATAAGTAGATGAGGGAATTGGTGGATGAGAAAAATAAGCACAGGAAATATCAAATCCAGATGTGATGTTAGCACATAGGTTTGTGTACTATAGACACTACACTGCACGTTGCTAGGGTGATGGTGTAAATTTGGCTCCAAACCTCTTAACGACCTGTGCAGGCACAGGAGCCTACCAGCAGAGGATTCCCTGTATCCATGAAAACGAATCTGCAGTTTAGTAGGGGCACAGCTTTCCATGATGCCAACGTTTGAATATTTTCCTGTTGTGCACAGAAAAAGGACAGAGTGATGCAACAGATGATGTAGTCTCCTGTCAGATCCCTTCAGGGATTTGAATGGAGCGAAAGAATTGATATATGATGCTGCCAGCCGTCCCCTCCTCCCTGCTCCTTAGAGAGTACTTGGATTTTGCGCACCCAGTTTCTTCTCCCCCTTCACCATTTAAAAGCAGTTTGGCCTTTGCAGACTTTTCCCCCTGGATTTTGTTGCTGACTAATTGAGGAGAAAAGGAGAGGGATGGGAAGCCAAGATATGTGTGAACTGAGGTTGGGAGAGAGCCCTTTACAGAGTTTTTGGAGGAGAGGTTGGCTCAGAGGAGCCACGAGGCATGAAAGAAGCACAAGGAGAACAAGATGGTTTTGAGAACCAGGGCTGTGGGTTGTGTATCTCCCTCAGAATGTTTGAAAAATATTAACCAGGGGCTGCTTTATTTTGAAGTCTTATTTGGTTGCCGGAGTTGTTTTTCTATGGGTGCTGGCCCCATTCAGGGACCGTTTCATTATGGATACGTGAGGGAGCTGCAGGGTGGGATTCGGACCTGTGTTGCTGCACTCTTGCTGTGCGCTGGGCTAAATCATTGCTGCGTGCATGAGCCCGGAGCACAGTTTCCTCTTTGATGCTTAGACCCAGAGCCCAGGTGACCTTGAAACGCTGGGACAGGGGCCAAACTTAAGATCCACTTGGAGTTGCAAACCAAGAGATAGTGTACTGGCGGGTGTATGTTCACTGCATAGAGTTGTTTCATCAGAAACAAAACAACACAAGACGTCTCAAGAAATGACCAAGTTGAAATTGGTTTCTATGTCAATATATTTCAATATCTACTTTCTTTTTTAAAAAATTGATTTTATAGAGAGGAAGGGAGAGGGAGAGAAACATAGATTGGTTGTCTCCTGCACCCACCCCAATCGGGGATCAAACCCACAACCTTTTGGTGTATGGGACGGCACTCCAATCAACTGAGCCGCGCTGGCCAGGGCAAATTTCTACTTTCCTAAGCAAACGCCAAGAAGAGGCATAAACTAGATCCACGCTCTGCATGACTGAGACTGAGATTGTTCCAGGGGTACATTTGACGATAAGACGTTTCTTTGTGAGGGCCGCAAAAATCGAGTGTCCCTAGCCTCTCCTTCCTATCCCTCCACCCCTCTTCTAGGAAGATTCTGGGTTTGGCTGATTAGTTTCCCCCCTCCCCTGTTTTTTAAGCTGGGTCCTGCTTTTTGGTAGACCAGATCTTCTGAGGTTCATGATGAAGAACTGGTAGGAAAGGGGGTGAGATGTTGAAGGACAATGGGTAGGATAAGTCAGGAATTTTCTTAGGGATTTAGCAGCTGAGAGGCTCTGTAGAAACTGTAGGGTATGATGGTGGAACACAGGTGGCATTTTTTCTGGAAGCTTTATTTGTTATTTTTCACAACTTTATCAATGTATAACATACTTCAACATGCATAAACTCCACATATTTAAAGTGTACTATTTAATAAGTTTTGGTATACATGGACACCCATGAAATTATCACCACAATCAAGATAATAAATTTATAGATGAGAGTTTTAAAAACATTGCCTTTGCTATGTTTAAAAAACACAAGTTAAGAACTTGTATGATTTTGAAATTACTTTTTGGTTGCTGGACTATTTTTTTTATTAGGACTCCACTCGGATTTTGGGCCATTGCTTCAGTAGGGTTCTGTATAATACAGAATTTAGGTGGCTGTTTCTTTAAGATTCTTCAATTAAAAATATAACTAAAAATGTAATGCTGTGGCTGATGAGTGACTTGGGAGAGGGGAGGGAGCATAACAGTACAGCCATGGTTGCTGGACAGCCTGCTTGAGCCAAGAGCAAAGTGTCTCATCTCCAGTAGAATGATGAATTATGTGCTTGTTGGCAAGCTCCATCCTTATAACTGAGCTTTGGATAAATCTTGGACCACAAAGTTGAAAGTTGTAATATTTAGCAAAACTTTGGAGTAGAGATTTCTGGGTCCCTAATTAAAACAAGATCCAAATGCGTTGGCAATCAATAGAGCTGAGGATAAAATGATGATCC
>NW_005359590.1:878658-897690 GCF_000412655.1 Myotis brandtii
TATCCCGTATAAAAAATGCACAGGTTGGGCATCTCCAGAGTTGGTTAGTGTAGTGACTAAAAGACATCATCAGGAACCCAGGGTTTTTCTAGTTTTCCATTGTGTCTCATGAGGATATCAGCCTCACCTCCAGGCTGCTCTTCTGTCACAAGATGGCTGCAGAAGCGTCAAACTTCCTTTTCTAACTCAACAACATCCGGTGGCAAAAAGTTATTCCTCATTGTTTACCTTTTTAAGATCAGGTATAATGTTTCCCAAAGCCCCTCAGCGGGATCCCCTTCATACTGCACTGGCCAGAATGGTAGCATGTATCCACACCAAAGCGAATTGCTAGCACGCTGAATGGGACCACCTTGAGAGACATAGACAAATCATGGCCTAACACTGAGCCACTGGGGGAGAGGTGGCTCCTGATGCAAAACCAGGTTCTGCTAAGAAGGAAGAAGGGGAGCAACCACATCTGTCATGCAGAGTTAGGGATAGAATCTGATTGGATATTGGAAACATATACCAAAGTTGATTATTTTCATTAAGATTTATTCTTAAGCCATTTTTTCTGGCAAAGCTTTATTAGCAAGCCTAATAGTCTATAAAGCCCAGTTCTAGTATGTTGTAATAAAACCATATCCTTTGTGTAGAGATAATGTTTTTCAATTGTTCATTGCAGCCATTTAGTCATTAAAGTTCAAGTTCAAAAGGAGGAGGCATACTAGTAGAACATCTCTCTTTGCAGTGCTGCAAATGGTTATCTAGTCAATTAGAAGGTCAGTCTTATCAGCCCTGACCCTCAGGAGCTGTTAAAACCTTCCTATGAGCATGATTACCTGGAGGCTCTGTATTCAGGTTCATGACTATAGAACACACGTCAAAGAAAGGTGAATAAAAACTGCAAATAACTCTTGTAATTCCTGTCTTTGCTTCCTATGAGTATGATTACCTGGAGGATCTGTATTCAAGTTCATGACTATAGAACACAGTCAAAGAAAGGTCAATAAAAACTGCAAATAACTCTTGTAATTCCTGTCTTTATAAGGAAACAGAGAGCAGGATACGTGTCAATAGTAGTTGTATCAGACACCTGCATCAGGTCTCACCTGGTCTTGTTCACTCTGAGGGAACTAGCACTGGTGTGGACTCAAACATTGTACCACCGCACTCTGACAGGGCCTCACCTTCTCCGCATGCTGCACCCCTCCTATCTCCAGCCCATAGCTTCCCTGCTGATGCTGAGGTGTGGGACAGGCCCCTCTTCGGTACTCACCCATGCACAGCCTGAAAATGCAGAAGGCAGTAATGCTCCAGGGGGCAAAGTTTTGACCAATAGAAAAAAGGAACTGGTGGATAAATTCTTCCTCCTTTACCCCTGCAGCAGAGCCAGTTATATCATGGCTTTTTAAAGAGGACAGTGCCAACAATATCAAGGCATCAGTTGAATTTAATGGAAGAAAACTCTATTGAGTATCCTTTTTGCTCTCCTTCCTTCCCTGCATCACTCCCCTTGTCTTTCGTGTCTGCTGCCTGAGATTGTATGCTCTAATAAAATAGTAACAAATAAAGCAGCTTTGGGCTCTGCTTGCTGGGGAGCTCAGGTTAAACCAATAAAATAGCTAGACCTAAAATCTACCTGCTCCTTGTGTAAAATATGGGGTTGAGAAGCCCAGGCTCAAAATTAATAATGGATAAAATCGACAGAGTTTAGAGGGGACAGTTATTTAATCCATATCTTTAATACATTTAATAAATAAAAATATAATTTGGGAGGAGGAGAAAACTGCCTTATTTAAAATAGAATAGGCTACACTGGGTTCTTCTAGGAAGAGGTGTAGATTTAAGAGGATGAGTGTGTTCTGTTCATCTTCTTAGCTGTTGCACCTCCTTTATGTATGCTGACTGTATAGTAGATGCTCACTTGACACTTGTTGAGTGAAAAGAGGAGAGAAAGTGACAGAGATATTTGAAAGTGGTGGAGGGGATGTATGGTTAGAGAGCAATTGGAAGGTAGCGGGTTAAGAGGAAGAGGGCATTGCTCTAAACTCTGCCTGGCTGGCTCTATGATGTTGAGCAACTCACATGATGTATCTGAATCTCTAGTGCTTCATCTCTAACAGAGAGATGACATTTTACCTAAAGGTAAGGTGTAGGCCAGGTAGGAGGACCCAATCTGAAGTCTTCTCTATTTCTGAGTATCAATGGTCTTGAATCCCCTTCATTCTCACTGAGTCCCCTTGAGTCTCATTCTCTGTAGAATGAGAGTATTTGAATGACATAATCTTTAATGAATCTATTTATTCTTAATATGCTGTGATTCAGAAGTTCTATAGGCTTTCAGAGAAGTATGGGGCTGGGCTGGGGGGGAGGAACTGTGAAGAGAACTGGGCGAGTGGGAAAAGCCTCGCTGGGTCTCAGTGGTGAATGTTGGATGAGGGCACAAACAGGGTTCTTAGTCGCAATTAGGACCCAGCTGAGGTCGTACAAACCCAGCCAAGCCCAGCGGCCTGAGGTTGCCAGTGGAAAAGTCAAGGGCTGGAGAGACCCAAAGTCAATAACCCTGGGAGACCTATGAAGCCAAACTTTGGGGCCCAGCCTCTGCAAGGGGAGAAGTGAATCCAGAAGGAGGTTGGTGTTTGTGGAAAATGGAAGGGGAGGAGTATCGCTGTGTAGGAATTTGGTTCAAGGTTACCCTGGAGAAATAGAATTCCGAAAGTCAATTCAGAGAAGACTTGAAGTTTAAGGTCTTGGAGGTGAAAAGTTGCAGTCATTGTGTGGACGGGGAAAATTACACTTGGAAAGAAGCAAAACACAAACAAATAAACAAACAAACAAAAAACTGAGCTCTAGACACAGCCAGTTAATGAGCTGTGCAACCTCAGAAAAAGGATTTCAGCTCTTGGAGTCCTGTCAGTGGAACAAAGTGCAATTCAGTGGCCCTGCTAGTCTTTCAGGTTCCACGGTGGTGGAGCAGTGGTAGCACAGCTCATGGCGATTGTGCCAGAGAAATTCTGTATAAGAACAGAAGCCACAAACCACATGAAATCTTGATTTTACCCTGCTGTGGGTGCAAAAATGCATCATGTGCTCCTGACAGTCCCTCCAGAAAAGGAGGAGGTAGATGGCAGCAATAAAGAGGAAGTGATAGAACTTCCCCAGAACATTGGAGGACCTGCAAGGAGCCATTTTCCCCACATTCTTCCTTCACCAGTTTATGGGGTGTGGCTTCTGGGGCTCCACCAGTGCCCTTAAGTCATGTCTGCACTCTCCCTTTCCTACCCCACCCCTGCAGGCCCTGGCAACAGAGTGAAAAATGACTGGCCCTTCACCTAACTGCCCAACTGGACTGCCTTAAGCCACTGCACTTGGCCTCTGCCAAGGGCATCACTAGGAAGGTGACCAGCTACTCCCTTCACGATGAGGAAACTGAGGGTGTGGCTTGGGAGGGGACAGGGAATCCAGCCCTGTGGTTGTCTGGGCCATTCCTGCAATACGTCAAGAGGGACCTCAGGCCCAAGCCCTTACCCACATGCCTCCAAACCACAGATTTTTATATTTTGAATATTTCTTTCTCTGTGCTCTGTGCATTTGGATATTTTGAAGCCTTTTACACGCCAAGTTTTTGAGCTACTTTCTTTTTTAACAAAGAGGATGAAAGCCTGAAATAGCTGAAGGAGGAAGATACTCTTGTTGGCATTGATTCAAATTCTTTTCTCTGGGGGAGGCCTGCTGTGGAGGCAGGATGGGGTAGTTCATAAAGGTTGTAGCATGTTCTGGTTTGGAGCCCAACATTGTTGAAAAATGCTCAGAGGAGACTCAGAGCACTTAGATTTTTGGCTTGAAAACTGTCTTTGTTTAGATGTTCATATTTGTTTAAATATTTTCGTCAAACAGAAACAATAAAGGAACTTACATAGAAATTTTTTTCCACGAAGCAATTTTTTTCCTAACCCAATCTGACAAGTTCACTCTAAAATTACGTTCATGTTTAATATATGAGTATCATGCAAACTACGTGAAATATAATAGGGTCCAGCTGAGTTTTAAAATACTCCCGACTTTTTACAATAATAGCAACAACCACTTTCAGCTACTATTTGAGGCTTCATCCCAGGTCCTATTGTAAGTGTTTCATATACCTTATCTCCCGGAATCTTTTTGACAGTCTTTAAATGATCTACTATTGTCCCCATCTTAAAGGCAGGGAACCAGACACTCATGGCTCAAGGAGCTTGCCCAGGACACACTAGTAAGTGTCCGAGTTCAGGTCTGTGTCCAGACCCCGATTTGTTTGACTTTGAAGCCTGATCTCTCGGTGGTGTGTTGGTGACTGTTCAACAACCAGCTCTCTGGTGGGGGAGGGGAAGACGGCTTTCTAGTGTTTGCCAATTTCCTGCTGTATACGTTTTCCCACCATGGCTGGTTTCAAGCTACTGACTTGACTTCACTGAACACAGAGTCGAGAAAAAAATACACAAAAGACACTTTTGCTGGTATCAGCTGCCTCCAGCACATATATCATGTTGTCATGAAATACATTTTAGGGCCTGGGGCAAACTTGTGTCACCCACCATTTAGTAGCAAGATCCACAGTCTTCATACTCTTTGTATTCACGTACACTTATTCTTCTTGTAGGGCTCCTTCCTGGAACACTTGACCTGGCCAGGCACTGCCATAAAGGCTCTGCATGCGTTTTCCGCTACTGAGCACTTGACCCGGCCAGGCACTGCCATAAAGGCTCTGCATGCGTTTTCCCAGCGGATTTTCCCTACAGCCATTTTGAGGAGACTGTTGTTGTTTTCCTTATTTCACAAAATGAGGAAAGAGAGGCATTTTCCCTACAGCCATTTTGAGGAGACTGTTGTTTTCCTTATTTCACAAAATGAGGAAAGAGAGGCTCAGAGAGCTGAAGTCGTTTGGTGAAGGTCACACAGCTCACAAGTGAGTGAGGTGAGGCTGCTAGACCAAGTCTAGCCCTGGGTCTGGGAGTCCTGTAGATGGTGAACTTTTCAGGAGGAACTGGGAAATGAGATGCCGGGGAGAAGTAATGTCAGCCAAGTAAGCTTGGACGTAGATGAAATTGTATCTATATAATGCCAAAAAAAGGACCAGTCATTTGTATCTGGATGATAACAAACATCAGAATGATTAGCTGTATTTTTAATTTTTTAAATGTGGATAATCAGGGAAAAGCAATTGTGGCACAGTGAAAAAAATGTGGAGAAATCGAAGGGTCTGGATGAATCCACCCTCAGGCAATGGATCTTGGCTGTGTCCCTTGACCCTTGACCCTTCCTAGCTTTGACTCTTCATCTCTAAAATGGTTGCATAGGCACCAACTGAGACCATTTCGGTGAATGATGTTTAGGACCTAAATGTTTGTGTAATGTTACATTTTGGGGTTGAACAGGCACAGCTGAATAAAAGGAACGTCTTTTTGTTCACAGTCTTTGAGCTTTCAAGGAAAGTTTTAAAAGTTATGAATTAGCTCAGTTACTGTGTAGTTTGGGGTTGGATGATAAAAAAAAGACACAGAATTTTTTTCATCTTTAGTTTCATGGAACTAGAAAGTTGTAAGTTCATGGATGAATATTTGGAACCAATCTTCTCCAGGAGGACTTGGTCCCGTCCTTTTACTCAGTTTCTTAGACTTTCTGGTTCTTGCTGATTTTCAGGTTGGAACAGGAAACCACCTCAATCCAGATGGACTGAACTGTTGCTCCGGTCCCTTCTTAGGGCTGCCTCTCTAAACTTGCTCTGCATGGAAATGGTAGGTGTACCTAGCCACAGGTTTATGAAAGTTGTCTCATACATACAAATCACAAGCAGTATTAAGTTAAGACTTGATGTTTAAGGAATTAAATCCTCTACATTCTCCTTTGACCAGAAGGAATGTTGAGAAAGAAAAGTACGGCTGTTTCCCCATGGATGTGATAAAGTCTGAGACTTGCAAAAGAGCTTAAGTAGTACAACTTGTGTAAGAAGAATTCTTTGGGTGCAGTTAGTATAAACAAAGGGTCCTTGGCACGAACAGAAACTAAGCAGCTGCGAGAGATTTGCTCAGAAACCAAAAGATTAAATACTCCTAGGAGAGGCAGAGAGGAAATACCCACTAAGTTCTCTGATATTTCTTTTTTTCTTTCCTACTTCTCTATAGCCTTCTAGGATAAAATATGCCTATCTGTGGCTTAAAAAGTCCAAAAATTTTTTTTTCCTTGAAAATGACCATTTTGTCAGCATTTTCGCTTTATCTCCTTAAATTTAAGCGAGCATACGGGTTTAAAGTTAAGTCACAAGAAATAAATTATTTACATTCTCTTGCCAGCGTTATCTATTCTCGATGAGATCATCAATGAAAGGACACTGATAGTAACTTAATCCCCATGAGAATATTATGAGTTAGTGGGAGTCATTGATGCAGAAAAGAATTGCCTTGAAATGAAACAACTAAAAGAACATACCAGATTCAGTTTGTTTATGATGGAAAAACCCTGGTGAGCAATAATGCAGGGTAATAAAGTTCTTTGCAGTCTTGCTATTCCTTGTCATACAGCAGCTACCCATAGGCCAAGTTTCTTAAGACATAAACATGAAATTAAGTGGACCCTGGTTCATATTTCCACATCATTTTTCTAAAAGAGCCCTTATTGCTGCTGCAACACAATCAGATCAAAGCTGGGAAATGTGCAACGTATAATTTCATCAGAGAGTTTGTACAACTTTAAAATTTTACTCAAATACTAGAAATACAATGGCTATTATGTTGAAACAGATGCAATTGTCAAAAAGTGACCTTATACCTAAAAAACAAATTTCTGTTTCATTAAAAAATATAACACAGTAGATCATTGAATAATAAGGCACACAATTGAATACCACGACACGGATGGCTAGCCAAGTTTATTGTTAAGTGATAAAAGCAGGTTTTCAAATAGTTTGTATAAAATGCCACCATTTTTGCTGCTCTGCCAAAAAAAATAGGTATAATTTTGATTCATTCCCACTGACGGCTATTGTTGTGTTGACTATTCTCATTTTTTAATTTGACAATCTAAGAGAAAGGAGGTCAGTGCCCTTGACTAAATAGTCAGGTATTGTATGTTTCAAACATTCTTGCGGCACACCGGTTGACAGTCACTGTGCTGAGTGATAGAAGTCTGACTCATAGCTGTCTGGTTCAGTTTATGTGACATTCTGGAAAAGGCACAACTCCAGGGTTGGAAAACAGATCAATGGTATCCAGGGATTAGGGGTGGGTGAGGAAAGTGAAGGCAATGTTTTAGGGTGAGGGAACTCTTCTGTGTCTTGATTATGGTGATGGCTATACAATTCTTAGCATTTGTCAAAACTTACAGAACTATACACCAAAAATGTGAATTTTATTGTATGTTAATTTTAAAATAACTTTAAAAGATAGCATTGGAAAAAGATCTAATGTTTTATTAAAATAAAATCTCTTCACAAGTCTTGATGCATCCTGTAATTTTCTGGGTAGAATTAAGAAAAAGAAACTGCTTTGAAATTGACAAAGGCGGTTACCAAGTGTAAATTAACCGTGATATTCTTCCTACTTGAGGGAAGATTGGGAGTTCAGGTCCGAGCTCACAAACTCTCTATATAAATGCCAACTGTCTGAAGTGTAGACCAACAGTCGGTGACTTATGAGGACAAACAGACTGTGGGTGATGTCCATTGAGCTTTAACACCACACAGCTCCCCCTTCACACCTGAAAGCTGCTTTTCCTTACCTATCAATTAATCAGATGCAAGAGATTGTTTGATCATGGGTGTCTTAAATTCGGATACTCCTCCTCCTTTAATTGAAACCATGAGTAAAGAAGGCCCTTGAGGGCCAGAGAAGCAAGCTTTTCTCCCCTGACTGCTTTGTGGACTCTAACTGCATTTATCTGCTTGGGCTCCAAAATGTAAACAGTAACGCTTAGATGGGCAGCATGAGAATAATCCCTTTAGCAGTTAGCATGGTATTTGGCCAGTAGAAGCAGTGTTTCCAATTATCTTTTTTTTTTTTTAAGTTTGCTTGTTTAATGGAAGAGCAATCTTAAAAAAAAATAGGAAAAAGGAAGAGGAGGAGGAGAAAAAAAAGGAGGAGGAGGAGGAAGAGGGGGAGGAGGAGGCCACAAAATCTGGGTCCCGAGGCCAGAAGACTGAGCTCTTCTTGGTCATGTCCACTTTCCAGCTTGGCTTAGCAATGAGGCCCACCCTATTCACATGGGTTACTAATGAGTCAGGCTAACCAACTTGGGTTTGTAAATAGAAGAGGCTGAAACAGATTGTTCCGTATAAATAAGTCTATAAAGTGGCACCCTGAGTAACGGCTATGATGCACCAGCTGTCCGTCATGAAGTGAGCACTTCACAATAATAGCGTGCCCAGGAGTCTAAGCTGGAGGAAGCTCCTCCAATGGCCTGTTTGTCGTTTTCTTTCCCTGTTTGTAATAGAATACCTCCTCCCAACCCACACCCCCGTGGGAAAATAACACCGGGCAGCCTGCTTGATGCTTATTTGATTCTGTCTGTTATTGTGACTGTGCTGCCAGATGCTTCAAGTGGGGGCTCAAAGGTCTTTTTAACCCAAACTATCAGGTTAATGCTGCCACATCTAAGTCCAGGGAGTGAGGGTCTGTTAAGCCCTTCTGATATGCTTTGTCTTTGAAGAGATCATACTGCAGCCAGGAAGCTCGGGAAAGAGCATCACTAGTGCTTTGACCTGATCTGAGAGAGGGGCTTCCTCTCACCATCTGTTTATCCCTGGCAGGACGTGCGACAGAAAGGCCTGGGACTTTGGTCCAATGGTCCCTAGCCTGGGAACTTGGAGACTTGATTCTGGTGCTGTGACGCTTGAACGTGTGACTGAATCTTCCTGAGTCAGGATTTGTCACATTAAAGCCAGGGATTAGATTACAGGATTTCTCAGGCCCCTTCCAGTTCTGAAAGGCCAAGAGTCTATAAAACAAGGGGGATATGTATGAAGCCCAACTAGATTAAATCAAGTAATGGAGCTCAAGTACACAGAATGCTCAGGATTCTTTTTTATTTTAATCTTTATTGTTGAAAGTATTACATATGTCCCCTTTTTTCTCCCATTGACCCCTTATAGCCTGCTTCTGCCACCCACCCCAGGCCTTCACCACCTTACTGTCTGTGTCCATGGGTTATGCATATATGCATGCAAGTTCATTGGGTTGATCTCTTCCCACCCACCCACCAACCCACCCAGCCTTCCCTCTGAGATTTGAGAGTCTGTTCCATGCTTCTATGTCTCTAGATCTATTTTGTTCATCAGTTTATTTTGTTCACTAGATTCTACATATGAGTGAGATCATGTGATACTTGTCTTTCTCTGACTGGCTTATTTCACTTAGCAAAATACTCTCTAAACCAGGGGATTGGATTACAGGATTTCTCAGGCCTCTTCCAGTTCTGAAAGGCCACTCATCTATAAAATAAAGGGAGGAAATGTATGACCGCCAACTAGATTAAATCAGTAATGGAGCTCAAGTATACAGAATGCTCAGGATCTTCCTGAATCATTAAGCTCACCTGTTTATCAGTACACTACTCATTCAACATACAGAATAAAAATGAAAGAAGTGGCAAGGGGACAAGTGACACTATTAAAGGAGGACCATTTAGATGGGGATGTTTCTAAAGTTTTAGGGCATATAGCATAATGATGTTCAATACTCAAGCTTTTGTGTCAGCCTGCCACGTTCGAATTTCAGCCTCACTATTTGGTGCCTGTGTATCCGTAGCTGAATTTCTTTCTCTGGGCTTCAGTTCATCAGATGTGAAAAGAGATAACAATATTATTCACCTCAAAGAGTTGCTATGAGGATTTAATGAAATAATGCATGCTGTCTGGATCATGAAACATTTGATAAATATTATATATTACCACTCCTGCTGTGGCTGCTGCTACTCGTCCACATAGAATAAAGTGAATGATATGCTCCAGAACTACGAAGAACAATGCATGGTGCTGGGGAGAAGGGACAGCTGTTGGTGGAGCGACTAAGGCACCAGACTTGACATCAAAAGTCTAGGGGTTTAGTTCAGGATAACACTGACATAAAGAATGTTCCCACAAACAAATTCCATTAGGCACATACTGCCTCTTACTAGCTGGGTGACTTTGGGCATAGCACCCACCCTCTCTGAGCTTTGGTCTCCCCATGAGGATGTGAATGCTTATCTCCCAGAGATACTGGAATGAGCTGTGTGAGATAATGCATGTGAAGTCATGCACTGTAAGCCACAAACCCCTCTGCAAATGTAAGGATCGTTATGAGCTAGATATTCATTCTTCTGACGCCCTGAAATACTTGGCACTTTTCTCGATGACTCGGGTTTATCTTCAGGAACATCTAGTACTGACAAATAAAACATAGCTGTCTGTGGCGCTTTACCAATTTAACCTGCTTTCATGTACATCACCTCTTTCATCCCCACAACCTAAAAGGTACATAGGCTGTTTGTCCCCATCCTGATCCTGTCCTTAGTTCTAATCAGTGTCTTTCTTCACAGCTGCCATGGTCTGGCTTCTTATCCCACTTCTCTTTACTCATGGAGTTACTATTGGAACCAGATGTAAGAATAGCGAACACCTTGAATGCTAGGTCAAGGAAGAATTTGAGCAAGAAAGGAGCATGTTCAGGTATTTTTAAAATCTTACTTAGCATCAGCTGAACTCAGATGGACTGGAACATATGGCCTGAAGTCAGGATAGATTAGCGTGTTATTTAATAACAAGGAAAGGTGGTAAGACCCTACACTTGAGTGATGGCAGGGAGGATGGGAAGGAGCCAAAAGACTAAAGAGACTAGGAGATAAGGAAATAAATCTCTTGAACTTTTTAATTTGTTCAATAAATGTTTATTGAACATTTGCCATGTGTCAGGTATTGCACCAGGGGCTGGGAACACTTATCAGTCAGACAAATTCTTGATCTTTGTGTATTTATGGTCGATGGCATTTGTCCAGCAATTGAATATCAATAAGATGGGAAAGTGGGAAGTCAAATAGAGGTGACTGGGGTTTCCAGCTCCAGTGTCTGGGGAAACGGTGTAATTGAATAGCAATGGGAGGCAGGAGGATGCCTGGGTAAGTGTGAAAAGTGACACATTCTGTGTCCGGCACAATGAACTTGGAGAATTGACATCTAATTAAAATGCCTTCCTAAAATGAAATGAGCTCTGGATTTAACTCTTGGGCTCTGGGACTGGCACTACGTGATCTCTGTGGAACTCAGTGTCTAATTAAAGACACACTCAGGTTGGGCTGGAGACACTTACTTTTTCCTGGCCCCAAATTTTAGGAGCCATTTTTCTTGTATCTTTATATGAGAAAACACATTAAAATAGATATTATTGAATAGAGTTATATGGAAAGATACTGAATTGTATACCAAGTTGATTTATCTCATAAAGATCTTCTATAAAAGTTAAAAGTATAAATTAAATTTTAATTCAGTCAAGGTATTTTTTGGCGGCAGATAAAATCATCCAAGTAGCTGAGTTAGGAGCTGATGGCCCCAAGGGCCACAAATTTAAGATAAAATCATCCAAGTACATTTATTTCTGATGATATAACTCAATATAGGGATAGAATATAGAGAATGTATCCTGTAGGCTGTGTTTTAAACATCAGCTATGTCTAAGAAATAATTGCCGAGGGCTGGATTTTGATTAATTCCTGATTAAATTCCCTGCCTGGTACTTGACACAGCAGTATGCAGCGTGGCTCATCGAAGAAAGCTCCGAAGGCCATAGATGCACATTAACACAGTTGACATGCGATTGGGAAATTTAGAAGCCTTCCTTTATTCTTTCCCAGGCTAGAAATCATTCTACTTTCTCATAGAAGTGGCCACAGAGGTCAGACCATTTTTTGTCCCCCAAAATATATTGAATCTCCTCAGACTTTTAAAGGGTTTGTTTAAACCTTACTGCTCTGTACCATAAGCTCTAGAAGAGATCATTTTATCTTGAAAAAAAATATTGAGATTAGGTTCAAACAACCAATCGCTTATAAACAGGTCAACGTGAGCAGCATAAGCTATTTATAAGGTGCCTATAGAGCAGTGGCTTTTAATCGTGGCTATATTTTGAATCATCTTGAGAACTTTAAAATATACTGATACCTGAGTCTGGTGCCAAGGCTTCTGTTTTGAGAGTTTCAAATTTTCTCAGGTGATTTGATGGGCACCTCTTATTGAGAACCACAGCTGTAGAGCATCTGCTTTGGAGTAAGACCACATCCCAGTGGTCCTTGCCAACATAAGCTAGCTCATAAAGTAAAGTCCAAATAAGCTGACTTATTAGAGATACTCATTTATTGTGATCCTATGCTAACTTGGTCCTTTCACTGGCTACCCTTGTGGTCCACCTGTCTTAGGGCTCATCCAGAGATGGAGCTGTTTCTGAGGTCTGCTCCAGCTTTTTGCTAATAAAACCATGCCATCAGTGTGAAGGAGGGGGCTCCTTTTCCTCTTTACATTGGCTGTGGAAATGCACCTTAGCCAGCCCTACCTGGTTTGACTCAGTGGATAGAGTGTCGGTCTGTGGACTGAAGGGTCCCTGGTTGGATTCTGGTCAAGGGCACATGTCCAGGTTGTAGGCTCGATCCCCAGTAGTGGGCATGCAGGAGGCAGCTAATCAATGATTCTCCTCATTGATGTTTCTATCACTCTCCCTCTCCTTCCCCTCTCTGAAATCAATAAAAACATAATATTTAAAAAAAATAAGTAAAGAAAGAAAGAAAGAAAGAAAGAAAGAAAGAAAGAAAGAAAGAAAGAAAGAAAGAAAGAGAGAAAGGCACCCTAGCTAATTCATGGAGTGTCTTTATCAGGTTACATGTCCCTGCTAAGATAAAAAAAGGGGAGGGGAGGGGCAGCATGGGACATAGTCCCATAGCCTACTTTACATCATTTAGAATTTGAGAGCTTGTTCTTACCCATGCTAATCTTGGTAGCAGTTTTACAATATGAAGAAACATGGGTAGTGTCTGATATGGTCATACTGCTGCTTAATGATCTATCAATATATTAATGAATCAAAGACTGGGGAGATTTTGTAGCCTTCACATTTCTGTCTTTTCTTCATTTGTTTGTTTGTTTGTTGTTGTTATTTCAGATGTTCATGTTTGGAGGATTTCTGGCCCATTTTGGTGCTCACAGTCATTCTGGATGGTTTATGAACCAGGTTCCTGTCAACAGATGCATGAAACACAACTCTATTTATATTTGATGTGGCCCTTGGGGCCATCAGCTCCTAACTCAGCTACTAATAACTCTTGTAGCCTGAGCATGTCAGTTAAATTCTCAGAATCTCATCTTCCTTATCTTGTAATCTCATTTTCCTTATCTTGTAGTGTCCTTGTAAGATTGCAAATAATATATTACAGTGTCTACTGCATAATAAATTATAGCTATTATTATCTCCAAATCTAGATTGCGAACTCCTTAAGGGTCATGTTTTCTCTACCAAGTTTAGATATTTATAATTCTCAAGCATGCATGAGTTGGTGCTCAAAAAATATAACACAATTCCAACTTTACAAATGATAGGGAGTATTAGAACTAATTACCTTCATCGGGCTTGCAGAATTAGAGGTATAGGGTACAATCATGTTACTGAGCAATGTGACTGGTCCATGAGAGAATCAGATACACAGTCTTATGAGGTTAAAGCTTGGGTCCTGGAGTCACATTGCCTGAATTCTTGATCAAGTTGCTTTATCCCTCTCAGCTCAGTTTCTTTATCTACAACCTGGACATGCTCAATGGATTAATGAAATAATACACATACAGTTCTTAACTAGAAGCTGGTACATTATAAAGGTTTAATTAAGGCTTGCTATTATTATTGTTGGCTTTATTAGCATTGTTCTGATTCATGCACTAACTTCCAGAGGAAGTGACAGTCGCCAGCAGGTTACTTGCAACAGAAACAAGGTGACTCAATGTGGTAAGAAGCACAGGATGTCTAGGAAAGAAGTACAGAGGGAGCCAAAGACAACAGCCTCTGGAAACACAGCCACAGCCACTACCCAATGGAGATAGCACACACTGAGGTCACTCTTGGGCAGTCATTCAATTCAATAGAAATTGAGCAGCCTTTATTTATTCAACATTGTGTTAGATAGCTGCAGGAGTCTTAAAGGAAGTGAAAAGTAGAACCTTTGAGGAACTTGGAGTCTGTGTGGGGAGAGAAGTCTTTGTGAAGAAGATGGAGACTGATGTTATATAATTCAGTACTGACTTGGTGCTTCAGCCTGTGCTTGCTGTAGCAGTTAGAAGAGGAGAGCGAGCAATACTGGCCTGTCTACACCATTCTTTCTAGAGGAAAATAATGCCGTTAGTAATAACTCCTCCAAATGTGATGAGCAGGGAAGGTATCTTATCTACCGACATAAAAGCCACACCATTTAATTTCTGTTTTCCAGAAACAATTCAGAATATAACAAATATGTGAAGAATCAGGAAGTGGATTATTCAGGAAAAACTACAGGAGTTAGAAAAGATTTCATTATAACACTTTCCCCAATTCAAATCCACAATGGTTCATTAAACAGCCCAGAAGACTGTCCCAGGTACTGTGCTAGACCCATGAGATTTAGAAAGAAAAAGATATGGTCCTGCCCTCAAGGGTTGGCTCACATTCTCACGGTCACGGGCAGCCTAAGTTTCACCCTAAAGGTGAGGGAGAGCTACCAAGGGAACATGGGATAGTTGGATTTGTGCTTTAGATACATGTAGAGAAAGGACTTAGCAAAGTCTCAATTAGAATTGAGTACTGTTGCATAGAACAGGGGCTTAAGCCAATAGGGGGTTTTCTGACATAAGCAGAAGTCTGGAGGTGAGCAGTTATTCACTGGCTCAGGCACTCATCTCCTTTCTCTTTTTGCTTTGCCATGCTTTGGTCCTCACAGTTGTCACCTCCTAGTCAGGAGGTGCCTGTCTGAATTTAAACTATCACATCCACGTTTAAGGCAGCAAGGATGGCGAAAAATGAAACTATTCCCTTTAATCCCCAATGTAAAAGGCCTCCCAGAGACTGCTGGTGGTTAGGTGAGGACTATGCTAGATGATTACCTGTAGCTGCAAGAGATGCTGAGAAAGCAGTAATCTTCTTACTTCTCGAGTAGATTTCTGTCAGGGAGAAGGAGGTAATAAAGAAGGAGTGGATATTGTTTCCATTAATTGAAATTCTTAGTGCATGTAGTTCCCCTGGATGTGGGTGTGAGGTGTCATCCCAAGGAGATATTCAGGGAGTTGGAAATAAATTAAAAACTCAAGTGAAGGCTTAGGGCTTGGGATATATTTGGAGGTCATTAGAATGTAGGTGGGGTGTAGGAGGATGCCCTACATTCTCACAATTTCTGAGGAGTGAATGGCTTTTCATCCTCCTAACATAATTTCACTTTAGCCCAAGTTTTCGGAGACGGGCTAATTTTTCTACATGCTCACACACCCGCCCTGGAATTTAAAGGATAATAAAGTTATGCAAAGAATCACTGTGTGCAACAAAAAGCAGAACCTTTTCTGCCAAACCTACCTCCAGTACAAACATGTGTACACACCAGTCAGTGCTATACATAGAACTGGCTCTTTAATACCCACATCTATTTGCCACACTGTGGAGCAAATGTGTTTTCATTCTCTTGATTAAAATAACAAGCACTATCATCATACTGGAAGGCTTGGTATTTGTAACAGAAATATAACTACACAAAAAATACAACTGTGGAGACTCTTGCTGAAGTCTATTGGCAAGGTGTCTGGTACTATCTGGCTTGGGATAAAAATCCTGCAACTAAAATAATCTTACCTCTCAAGCAATGCTCAGATCCACTGTGAAGACTACTGAAGTCCTCTCTTACCTTCGGCCTGAAAGGGGCCTCTGCCTTTTTAGCCAGGCAGGCCGGTCACGGAAATTCTACTCTGGAACTGTGGATACAAGAGAAGCATTTCTTCAGTATTTACTCTGACCGGTGAAATAGCTATGACAAATTTTTTCTTTCCCCAGAGACACAAGGTGACATTTTAAAGGAGAAACCACTCTTTTGGTGCCAGAGAGTCTTTTAAAAATATTAGAATAAGGGCTCAAAGGAATGTCTGCTCAAGCACAGCGGTCCAAAGCCTCACATTTCAAGGAGAATTCAGCCACTTTATGCCAACAGGGATCCATTCCAGCCTCTTCCCTGTTGGATCTACTTTGTACTCAGCATCAGATTCAAAACTAGTAACATCTTCTTGGTTCAAGGGCCCCCTTTTTCCTGTTTGGCTAAATCCATGCTATATTGTAACATTGCTCCGTGCCCCAATCATGAGCTCCTTAAGGTTAGGGGTCACATCTTGTACTCGGTTATTTCTTGCAGCGTTATGTCTGTCATGGTAAACCTGCAGGAAATAGTTGTTAAATGAATGAATGAAAGAATGGAGAGCAATGGTAGGTGAGCTGCTAGGCAGCCTGGGAAAGAGGATTAGAAAACTCAGGTCAGGTTAGCAGGAAAGGTGGGGTAGGGGAAAGAATGTTTTATTGAGCCAGCAGACAGAAATCCTAGCCCCAGGTTGGCTTGTTTGCCTTTACTCATTCAACAAACATTTCTTTAAGCTTCTTCCAGTGAGCCAGGCAGGCCTTGCCACAGACATGAATAAGACAAAGCCGCTGCCCTCAAAGTGCAGTGGGGGTGGTGAGGGGCACATGTGACGATCAGGGGTGAGATAGATTTGTGTGATTGGAGACACGATGATGGCCAGCACGGGACACATGGAACAAGGAGAAGGGTCTTCTAAGTCAGATTGTGGTTTCCTGAAAAGCTTCATGAAGGAGAAAGGTTTTTATTCAAGAATTACGATGAGTGTTGACTCGATGAGTGAGATGGATTAGGTAAAGCATCATAGGTACAGGGACTAGCATGTGAGATGTTCCAAACCATAAAAGTAGGAGATTGCAATTGAGAGCTAAAGTCTCAACTGAAAGATTGGCTAGAGCTAGAGCTATCTTTCAAAGGGCTTTCTTGCAAGATGATTTAGTGCTTTTAAGAGCAGAGGTTTAGAAATCAGACAGAACTGAGTTCAAATCTCAGCTCTGGTAGTTACCAGCCATGTAACCATAACTGGTGTGTGTGTGTGTGTGTGTGTGTGTGTGTGTGTTTACCCCTCTAATTCTTAGTGTCCTTAGCATAGTGTCTAGCTGTATCACATATATTGCTGCCTAACAAATTATCCCAAACCATAACAGCTTGAAACAACATGCAATTATTAAATCCTCAGTCTCTGTGGGTCTGGAATCTGGGCCCTGCTTATCAGGGTCCTCTGCTTCAGGGTCTCACAAGGCTGCAATCAAAGCGTCAGCCAGAGCTAAGGTGTCATCTCAAGACATAACCCGGAAGGATCACTCCCAAGCTCACTTACATGTTTGCTGGAAGAATCCAGTGCCTTGCTGGCTGTTGGCCAGAGGCTGCCTCAGTTCCTTGCCATGTTGGCCTTCCATCATAACAGCTTCCTTCATCAAAGCCAGTGAAAGAGATATGCTATCAAGACAGATGTAGCCTAATCATTGAAGTGACTTCTCATCGCGATTACCACATTATGTGAGTTAGAAGTCAGTAGGCTGGCCCACACTACAGAGAAGGGGCTTACACAAGGAAATAATCACCAGGAAATGGGAGGGGCATCATTGAAGGCCATTTTTGGGTCTGTCTGCCTGACCCACTAAATAAATAGCTTCTTACCACTAAATAAATGTTAGCTATTATTATTATACTAGAGGCCAGGTGCACGAAATTCATGCACAGGTAGGGTCCCTAGGCCTGGCCGGCGATCAGGACTGATTGGGGCCTTCCGGCTGCAGGCCAGGGCCTCCCTTCCCCAGCTGCCAGCTGCTGGCTGGGGCCTTCCTTTGTTTCACACTACCCCATGGTGGTCAGCGCACATCATAGCAAGTGATCGAACTCCTGAGGGGACACTTTGCATATTCAATTGAGAGTTGGAAAAGCTAGAAAGCCTGTGAAGGACTTCATATGAAGGAGTAACTTTAGGTGACCATGGGCAAGTAAAGTCACCTCATGTTATTGAGCCTTCATTTCCTGAATACATTGAAAAATGCCTAGCCCCAAAGAAATGAGAACACATCTATGCAAGCACAAATGCATGTTGTAACACCAAATATACAACTCTACACAGTCTGTGGAAGCAAACTGCTTTGGGCCAATTTTCCATTTTGTGTGGCTTCTGTGAACCTCACAGTCTGATATCCTCAACGATGTTAGGGCTTGGCTCTGTGGGCCCAAGAGGATTTGTACAACTGGAATAAACATTCACAAGAAAAAAAATCTAGCTATTGAGCGTCCCTTAAGCAATTCCAATGGTTTGCCTTTTACTTCTTTTTACCTTCTTTTTGCTTCCAAGAACCCCTTGGGGGACTGGAGGGAGAAAACAGACTAGCTGGGAAATTTCAAGCTCTTGATAATAAAAATGGTAATAAAATCTTGTCCGGCTCCTGATGCTTCGCAGAGGGAATGTTTATGGTGGATGGGGTTCCTCCACACCCTCGAAGCTGGTTTGTGCGGGGTTTCCAGTCCTAGGGTTCCACCTCTGTGTGCGAGGGCGAGGGCAGCTCCGACGCCCACACCCTTAAACAGCGGGTGAGAGACCCAGGGTCCCGCGCCCCTCTGTTTGATGCCCAAACGGGACGCCTCATCCCACGCCTCAAACGGAACCGATCACACACTGTCGTTTTTCATGTTCTTCCCGGGTGCGGTTTTCCCCGGGGAAGGTAAACAGTTTCATGACCTGGACGGAACTTAGGAGTCAGCCCCTCCGACTTCGTACAAAGACGCGCTTCTCAACTGGACTTCTCTGGGTGGCGAGAAGCGGTCAAAGAGGGTGCGACTGCGACAAGTTCCCTTTGCTTCTCGGCCCTAGGGGTTGGCCTCGAGGACAAGGGGCCCCTGGGACCCCGGCACACACCCTGGCCCTGCCAGCGGGTAGGGGGCACGCGCCGCCGCGGGGTTCCCCCT
>NW_005359590.1:898014-916681 GCF_000412655.1 Myotis brandtii
GAGGTCTCGGGGAGCGGAGGCGGAGAAGAAGGGGCAGCTCTGGGCAGCGCCGGCCGGGGGCTTTCACCTCGCCTGGGGTAAAAGCGGGGCCGCTTCCGCAACCCCTGCCTTAGCAAACTTTTAACGAGAACCAGATGTGGCGGCTGCTGTCGAATTTTCTCAGAGCCGGTGATTGGTCCCCGTGTAGGGCCGCAGCCAATCAGCGCGGCGCTGGACCCCAGCGGGCTCTTCCCCTACGGGCAGTTTAGGGGGGACCAGCTCCTGAAGGAAGGCGACGACGAGAGCTCAGCCGCGGTGAAGCTGGCGAGTCCCCTGCGCTTCTACGAAGCTCAGTTCAGCTACCTCTACGTAAGTTCGGCCCCCTCTGGGTGCGGGGCCCGGCAGGTTCCCCGCAGCTCCTCCCCAGGGGTCCGTGCAGTGCGGGTCTCACCGAACCCTGACTTCCGAGGGGAGGGAATAGCGCGCACGCTGTGCTGTCCCCGAGCGCCCTGGGGTGGGACCAGGCTTTGCAGCGATGCTGCTGCGGGACCCGCGGCGTTCCTTGCCTCCAGTGAGAGCGCTAGACCTGTTCGCGGCATCAGGATGGTCTGGGCAGAGAAGAAGGCAGCGTTGCTGGGGCAGCCAGTGGGGCTGCCAGTGAGGGCGGCGAGAAGGCTGCGCCCGTCTGCAGAGCTGGGGTGCTCCCGCCTCGGACTTGGAGGTTTTCTCCAGGGTTGTGCGCCAAGGAAGGAAATATGCGAACAAGTTTTAGGGCTCCCGGCCCTATTGCGTCGGGTTGTAGGGTAGGAGGGGGCGGCTGGGACACGGGCCGGAGTTGCTCTGAACCAGGAGTTGGCCTCCCAGGCTTTGGGGAAGGGGGAGCGTCATGCCTGGGGCGGTTCCCTTCCCTCCTTGAGGAGCCGGGTGGGCGTGCATGTCTGGACCTGTGGTGGCCGCCCTCGGGCTCCTTGCAGATCAAGCGACCGCCACCTTTTGTCCCCCTCCTCTCCCAGGTGGGCACCAACGGCATCATCTCCACCCAAGACTTCCCCAGGGAGACCCAGTATGTGGACGATGGTTTCCCCACGGACTTCCCGGCCATTGCTCCCTTTCTGGCCGACATCGACACGAGCCAAGGCAGAGGCAGGATCCTGTACCGCGAGGACGCGAGTCCCGAGGTGCTGGACCTGGCCGCCCGCTATGTGCGCACCAGCTTCCCGCGCACCGCCTCGGATTTCACCCCTACCCATGCCTTCCTGGCCACCTGGGAGCAAGTGGGCGCCTACCAGGAGCCCAGGCTCGGGATGCCGCCCTCCGGAGAGGTAAGTGACAAGGGGTGCTTGGCTGCTGTGGAGGGGATGGGCTTGAATTCTGGGCTGGAATCCAGGGAGCGACTTGGAGTCTTTTCTGAGTCTGGTCTTGAGCTGAACCTGATGTATCCTTTAGTGGCACCAGGCTGAAGAGGCCTGGATGTGAAGTCTTCAGGCTTCCACTGAGGATCTGAGAGGTGGTCCCTTCTAGCAGGAGAACGTGCTTAGGGGAAGAGAGGGCCCCAGTGCAGATGCTGAAGGCCCTCAGAGCACAAGGCAGTTGACTGTTTGGTTGTTTATTTTAAGAATCACCTCTAAGTATACAAGAATTATTTCTAATTATATGTTCATTGAAAGAAAAACATAAGCAAATACAGGCAGTTTTAAAAAGAACAGCCTCTCATTTTCCTACCACTCAAAGATAACCACTGTTAAACATTTTTCCTGTTTATTCCAGAAGTTTTTTCCCCCCTCTATCAATATCTATATTTATCTGTCATTTTCTATTAACAATGATGGGTTCACAGTGCACATACTGTTCTGTAGCCTACTTTCCCCTCACTAAATAGTATATTGTGAATATGTTTCAATGTCAGTAAATCTATTTCTACAACGTTATTTATAAAGTCTGCATTATATTCCACCCACTGGATTTACCACAGTGGTCATTAAGGTTATTTCCAATTTTTTATCATTATACCTAATTTTGTGAAGCACTTTTTTAAAGCTAAATCTTTGCGCATGTCTTCAATTGACATTTTAGGGTTTGGAATTGGTGGGCCAGAGGGGATGAACTTTTTATAAGGTTATTGATAGCTTTTGCCAACTTGCCCTCCAGGTTTCCATGCCCCCTCATTTCCAGGAGACTGTCCTCAATTTGTTTTATAGTCCCTACCTGAGGAGCAACCCAAGCTCCCTGTCTTTAGGCTTGGCAGCAACCAAGTGGACATCAGGTGGGGTCAGGGCGGCTTGGCAAATGGTAAACTGCCTCATTCCTGGAGTAGGTAGGGACTTCCTCCCATGAAATTAGACCTGAATCAAAAGTGTTATACTCCAAGGGCTGAAACGCTTACAATTTATCTCTATTTTAACTCATCAAAGTGGTTCTTAGCTACAGAAAGATGCTACATCTCTTCCCTGAGAGACTAAGTAGCTTGCCCACTCTCACTGAGTATTTCAAATGGTGGCCATATTTATGTGTTCTGTAAGAGAAGTATTTGCTATAAGACTGTACTAAGCAAAAAAGATTTAGAAATAAAAATTGTTCAAGTTTATGATTTTTTGGCCACTCATTTTTTTGGGTCAGGCAACATCTAGTTTTGTTTATTGAATACTTTTTAAACAATACATGGTTTGACATTTTAATTATTCAATTCAACAGAATACATTGAATTTAAACAGATATATTGATCACCTCTTTTGTGTAGGGCATTGGGCTAGGTAAAGAGTTGGAGAAAGTTGAGTAAGGTATGGCCCCCACCATCATGTTGCATTCATTCATTCATTCATTTTTGTTTATAAGTTTAAAAAACATTTAAAATTAAGTATAGCATACTTACAATAAAACATTTAGAAAAGAAAATAAACATTAGTTATAATTTCACTAACCAGAGGTCACCACTGCTAATAGTTTATTTTCTTCCAGTCTTTTATTGTAAACATATATCTTATATGTGGCATATTCATATGTGTGTGTGTAAGTAATTTACATTTAAGCATAGTGAGATTTATTCATCCAACAAACCTTTTTTGCATACTTACTGTATATCAGGACTGACATAGATATCATGAAAGGACATACTCTTTACTCCCAAGGATCTCATAATTTAGTAGGAACATTTATGATTATTCAATATGGTAAGTGTAGTAGCATTTTTACTTGTGGAGAATAACACTACCGCTCTCTGGTTAGGAGACACTATCAGGGAAGGTTTCAATGAAGAAGTAGCTTTGAGTCTGAGTTGAGCAGAGTAGAACATTCCCAAAAGGATAGTCTATGACATATCAGCCACGTGCTGTAGAGTAGAATGTGTTTGGGGCATTATGTGTGGTATATGATCACTGAAGAGGAGGGTGGTGGGACAGGAGGCCGGAAAGGCCATGAGGTGGGAATTAGCAGATAATGTTCTGAGAGCTTGGACTTGGTTCTTTGGCGATAGGCAACCTTTGAAGGATTTAAAGCAGGGGATTGATAGTTTTTGTTAAGAGAACTCTTTTTGATTGTATTGAGAAGGTGAGGACACAAAGGAAAGATTGACTACTTATAGGGGTTGTTTGTATAAGTTATCTAGTTCATTCTGATAACAATATTTTTATCATACTGTCTTCCCACAACAATCCTACAAGATAAGTACCACATGACTTATCGTTTGCATTTCACAGATAATGGCAAATAGAAGTTAAAGCTATTGTCCAGACTTGTGCTCTTAGTGAGGCAAAGGTAGCTTTAGAATACAGATTTATTGGTTCTTAGGTTTTTTTGTTGTTGTTGCTTTTACCCAGACTTTTTTTTTTCCACGCAAGACCCATTTTGTTGGCACAGGTGATGAAGGTAGACACAATAGTTGTGCCTGTTCCTAAGACTCCCAATAAATAAGGCTGGAGCTTTATTGTCTTGATGTGATCTTAGTACCAGAAGAGTCCGAGGAACCATAATGCGTTCAAAGGAAAAATGAGCTTGGAATGAAATCTGCTACAATGGACACTGTTGATACAAATTAGTATCCCAACACTCTGGAGAGATTCAGCTGGATCTGCCTTACATTTCAACACGGAATAGAAAGACTAACTTGAAAGAGATGAATAGGGGAGAGGAAATCATGCTACAGCTTTAAGTTCCAATTTTGTCAGGGCTTATTTGAAATCAAAAATTAAAATACAGATAGCATGACTTTGTTAATTATTTTTCTCAACTTTCTGTAGTGTGGGAGTAATGCTTCTCTTCCCCATCTTTCCGGGTGATGTAAAGACAATGACAATACAGTTAAAACCATTTTGAAGGAAAAAGTGATTATGAAATGTTATCCAGTGATTTCAGAAACAATGACTCAGTCTTAGCCTTAGTTTTCTAAGCTGTGAAATGGAGTAGCAATGCCTGCCTTACAGGATTGTTGTGAGAATGAGCTAAAGTGTCATTTTTATGTAGCCGCTGCCATCCCTTAGACCAGCGGTTCTCAACCTGTGGGTCGCGACCCCTTTGGCGGTCGAATGACCCTTTCACAGGGGTCGCCTAAGACCATCCTACATATCAGATATTTACATTATGATTCATAACAGTAGCAACATGACAGTTATGAAGTAGCAACGAAAATAATTTTATGGTTGGGTCACAACATGAGGAACTGTATTTAAAGGGCCAGAAGGTTGAGAACCACTGCCTTAGACCCATCTGGTGTGGGTGCTCACCCAATCTGTGTTCCCCTTCATTGGCTTGATGGGACCAGGTTCTGGTTCTTTTATTTCTCGATCTTGCAAGGATGCTATGATGCAAGTCCTTTACATAAGGACTCTTTAAATACAAGGTTTTCCAAATTGCAGTTTCCATCCGGGCTTTTTTGGGGTGGGGAGTGCAGGAAGATTTGTAGATTCCATCTCTCTTTCACTTTTCTAATTAAAATCCATCTTTGGACATTGCCATATGCTGAGTTGGCTTCAGAGTTTGTTTCATTTAGAAAGGAGATAAAGATTCTGTTTAGAGAAAGAATGTTTTTTCAATTACCCGTGTTGAAGGTTGTTCTGAATACTTTAAAGAGCTCTGTGACTTGAGTTCTTGTTTTAATAGTTCTTTGGAGGTAGATTTTGGCAAATTGTCTACTTTGCTTGAAGGATTTCTACATGGCTTTCTTAAACCGTGGCATATTAACCTTATGTTGCAAAGTTACCTGAAATTTGAAGATATCAGAGGAATGGCGTCTTTACTACTTAAACAACGTCAGTTGTTGCCCTTTCTCTCCATGGATATTCAAGGTGGGTGTGACAGGATGTTGTAGCTGATACTGCAGGGATATCAAGATGTAACTGCATCTAAAAATAGGAACAAATAGTGTTTATCAACTCAGTTCATCTGAGATTCCTTGAGCTGTCATAGGTACTTCACGGAGCAAAGAAGTCACGGTATTGACATCAAAGAACTCATTGACAGAAAGAGAGCTAGTGTTTATTTTAGCTGCATTTTTTGGGAAGGGGAGTATTGCTTTGCTGTTGTTGGAGGGACGGGGGTTACACAGATCTGTGTGGGACAGGGAATGTTTTGTTGATCTGGATTTTAAGTTGGGCTGAAAGAATGGGTCTTGAGAACGAGGCAGCAGGAGAGATAGTCCTGAGCTAGGGTGTGGGAGAAGGCTAGAGAGCTGAGGCTGGAAAAAATGGGTGAAGGAGTCATGGGGCAGTAACATAAGATGAGCAGAAAGGTGCCCATTGGAGGCCCCTGGGGGGCCTGAGGTATGTTGACTTGTTTCAAAGGCTGATGACCATCGATGGAGGACATTGGATCCACAGAGAAAATTCGAGGTAAAAGCAGGACGTTGTTGCCGCTTTTTGACTTCTGGAGCTGACGTCCAGAAGAGGGGAGGTTTGCAGTCGATCTGAAAGAGTTTAACCTGAGGCTGAGGCATAGCGGTGAGGACATACAGAATGAGACAGATAAGGAAATTGATTAAAGAAATGCTGACGTCCTGCTGAAGACTAAAGGTCAGGAAGGGATATGATAGCACTGAGCACCTACGTTTGATTTGGGGCAGGCTCTGTAGGATTTAGGCAGAAAATGAATGAGGGAAAATCATGTGTGTGACAGTATCGTACAGGTAGTGGGCGATGGAGGATTATGCCAAGGCATGGCATTTAGTGTTGACCCCAAACTCTGGAGGCCAGAAGTCAGAGATGCTGCACTGTGGAAAGCATGCGACCTTAAGGAAGAGAGAAAACTACGACCCCTTTAGGAGGCACCCTCTAGTGACTAATTTTCATGGTTATTTTTGTAAGCCACTATAGGCCAGTCCTGTTGGGGTCAGGTTGGCACTGCTCTGATTTTTTGCCAGATGACAAATTAGTTAAATGCATTAGATGGGTATGTTTGATATCCATCAGCTTGGCTCTGCGAGTGTCCAGGCAATATTGACGGGTGATATCCTCTACCTGCAGAGGACAGCCAGACTCCTGCCTGCTTTCTGCTGAGGGCTCTGGCTTTTCTCTCTTTCTGATAACAGGATGACAGAAACCTTGCAGCTCCGCAGCCACTGGCCCTGATCCTGTCTGTGCTGCTCCTCTGCCCGGGAAGGCCCCTCTCTCCTCTCTGGGATCCTGGGGGAGTTGGGAACCTGTGACCCTTTTGTGGGGTTGGGCAGCCCATCTGAGGGTTTCCCTTCAGAGACAGAGCGTGTGGGGTTCTTGCAAAGGCTTGTCTCTAGGAATGTGAAGACCTTTCCGGTCTGGAAGCCAGTCAGCGAGTGCCTTGGGAGGAGGAGCAGCCCTCAGGACTTGTGAAGGCCACTCTTTAGCAATAAGATGTAGAATTTTCTGGAACCGGGGGAGAACTTAAAAAGTGATCATTTGGTGTGTGGGTGGATTTTAAGTAGCCAAACTTTTGGTGCGTACTTTGGGACCTAAATTCTATTTTAAAATTCTTTTATTTGCCTCGGTGGAGACACGTAGATTAAATGCTTGCGACCTGTAATAAGTGCTTGTCTCAGGGATGGCGGGTAAAAGACATTGAGTAAATGTTCCTTGAAATGAATTTGTTGACTGGCTGACTGAAAGAATGAATAAAGTGCTAAATGCCCAGACCCCACAGTAAAAAGTCAGACCCTCCTCTTCCCAGCTCTGTGTCCTTTCCCCCCTCTCCCTACCCCTCCCCCCTTCAATTCCTTCACAATCTGTAGACCCTCCTTATCTCGCAGAATGTCTCTAAACTTAGAACCAGGATTTCTTCCTATCTCAGGTTTATTGTGGGCAATCAATGCCAGGAGCTTTGAAGGCTTAGCTTTTGGAAACAGGTTCTTTCTCCTTCCTGGAGTACTTTTCTTTCCCTAGTTGAGCTTTATTTATTCTCACTATAGTAAAACTCGAAAGTTCCTGGATCCACATTAATTGATGACGTAGTATATATATTCCATGATGTATAGACATGATGCAGAAGCTCTGGCTTCCCAGCTTTGAGAAATTCTAGGAAACATCTCTTGCCTTTTGTTTTTGGAAAACTCAAGTTTTGCTGATGAAATAATCAACAACTACAATAGCAAATATACCAGCCCCCCTCCCCTTAACTCTTTCTTTTAAAATATATATTTTTATTGATTTCAGAGAGGAAGAGAGAGGGAGAGAGAGATAGAAACATCAATGAGAGAAGAGTCATTGATTGGCTGCCTCCTGCATGTCCCACACTAGGGGTCGAGCCCGAAACCCAGGCATGTGGCCTGACCAGGAATCAAACCATGACCTCCTGATTCATAGGCTGATGCTCAAGCACTGAGCCAAGCCAGCTGGGCTCCCCTTAACTCTTTAAGTGTGTGAACTTCAAGAAAGAAAAGAGCAAAGCCAAGCAAGGTGACCTTTTCAATGTCAGAGAACTGAAAGCAAGGTTGTGTGTCAATTTGTTTTCTCTTAAAAAGCATTTAAAGACCTGTGTGTCTTTGTCCTATAAGCAAAACCTCAAAACTAAACTTTGAAATTAAACAATGGAAGGAAGAATTAACATTAGGAGAGAGCACCATACCGGACAGAACCAAAGGCAGGGCACATTCCTCTTTGCTGTTTTATTTAGCAAACTGTGATGCTCTTCTCTGTGCCTAATTTTGACGGTCTAGTTAGTAAGTTGGGGGAAATAACACTACCCACTAGTAAATAATGTTTTTAAGAGTCACATTATTTAGGAAGCAGTGGTATTTATAAATACCTCCCCAGTTCCCTACTAAATTATAAAAGGAGGGGGATTTAGTGAGAGAGGTGTTCTCAGAGGTCTAAATATTACATCTTTTTTAGATAATCAAACACTATTAACAGGTCATTTTGGCGGGATCGGGGGAGATAGCTGGATGTAGGTAAAGGCAAAAAAATGTCTTATTGAAAATATGAGAGCAAATTTTAAGGAGTAATTCTATAAGGACCTGGGTGTTGAGTTTGTGGCTAATTCAGCTCTGGCCTCTCTGGTCTGCTTTGGCTCCTGCTGTGTTTGTTAACGTCCCTAGGCCTCCTCTGCCTTGCTTCCTTAGCCTCTATGCCCTCCTCTGTAGCCTCTGCTTCCTCTTTCAAACTCTCCTAGAATCTCGGCCGTGGCTGTCTCCCTCTGGTAAGATGTGAGACCGTCCTGGGCAGCGTCCCAGTCCCCTGCTCCTTTGCTTCTTCAGCACCAAGAATAATGTCAGGTGCTCACAGGCACTTGGCTTTTGAATTACTGTACGAATGAGTTAATAGATGGGGTTTACAAACACGTAAATAACTAACCAGGCAAAATGAGGTGACTGCAAGCTAGAAACACTCCCAAAGGTGTCACGGAGGGTCAGAGGACAGAAATCAATCTACACGGAATCACAGCACACCCCAAGGGGCAGCACCAGAGGGTTAGGAGGTTTTCAGTCTCAGGGAAATGTGAGCGCACATACAGGGGCATCAGAGTACATGGGACAAACGGGGAATGTTAAATAGTCTGACGGAGATACAGCAGATGTTTACTTTGAATTTATATTAGTTCACACAAACACTCCATCCATGCTTTTGTTCTGGCCCTCCGGTCCAGTTTAAGAACCCATTGTGGCCCTCGAGTCAAAAAGTTTGCCACCCTTGCCTTAGGCAGATTCATTAGCCTCTATGTCTCTCTTTCCTCTTCTATACCTCTGGTGGGGGTGTGGAGAAATGGATGGAAGAGAAAAGAGAGTGAGGCAATAGTAAGGAGGTCTTTTGATCAGCCAGTGCCTAACACCGTGTCTGCCCACAATGGGCATTCAATAAATGGTGAATGAATGAATGATCCAGATGAGTGCCCAGGGCAGGAAACTAGGGCAGTGGGAATGAGCAAGGTAAGTTTGCTACTTGCTCTCAGCTCTGAAAGAGGTTTGAAATTGAGCATTTATACCTTAAAAGGTATTATGTTTTTAACCAGTTTTTTAACCTATACATAATTTCAACTATTAATCTGAATTGACAAAATGTGATTATATATGACATAGCTTATAAAATTATATTGTTACTTGAAGAAGAAATTTAAAAGAATAGTACGTATGAAAACATTTTGGAGAAATCCTAATGAGGGGGGAAACCCTTTGTACTTTATGATGCTTTGCTTGCATTGTCTTTTTGTTTGTTTATTTTATTAAGAACATTTCCTTTTTTTTCCCCACAGCTGAATACTTTCCAGGTAGTTTTGGCATACGATGAGTCCGATACCTACGCCTTCTTTCTCTATCCTGTCAATGGCCTTCATTTCTTTGGAACGCGCCCCAAAGAGTCCTACAATGTCCAGCTCGAGCTTCCAGCCCGAGTGGGCTTCTGCCGAGGGGAGATCGATGATCTTGGTCTCTCCTCTCTAACCAGTTGTTTTTTTTACCTATACATATTTCAACTATTAATCTGAATTGACAAAATGTGATTATATATGACATAGCTTATAAAATTATATTGTTACTTGAAGAAGAAATTTAAAAGAATAGTACGTATGAAAACATTTTGGAGAAATCCTAATGAGGGGGGAAACCCTTTGTACTTTATGATGCTTTGCTTGCATTGTCTTTTTGTTTGTTTATTTTATTAAGAACATTTCCTTTTTTTTCCCCACAGCTGAATACTTTCCAGGTAGTTTTGGCATACGATGAGTCCGATACCTACGCCTTCTTTCTCTATCCTGTCAATGGCCTTCATTTCTTTGGAACGCGCCCCAAAGAGTCCTACAATGTCCAGCTCGAGCTTCCAGCCCGAGTGGGCTTCTGCCGAGGGGAGATCGATGACCTGAAGAGAGAAGGACCGTATTTTAGCTTGACTAGCACTGAACAATCTGTGAAAAATCTCTACCAGTAAGTGCCCTAGGGCTTAAGCCCTTTCCTGTTGGAATGGAAGGACCCTTTGGAGCTCCCCAAACCCAAGTGGTCATAAGACCATTAAATAATATCTTGGTGGTTTCTGCGTAAGGCATCTAGACTAGACCCTGGGAGGAGCAAGGCCACCAAATATAAAAGGTCCTTTATTTTTCTTGCCCTGTTGGCTAAAGATACCTGAAAGAGAACTCGTGTGTGTGTGTGTGTGTGTGTGTGTGTGTGTGTGTGTGTTTGCAGAGCCACTGAGGTTTGCTATGGAAAACATTGCTCTTGGAACCACATAAAAATACCCAGTAATATAACTGCCCAGATTGAAGTCTTTCCAGGTTAATTATTTCACAGAAGGAGATGCTGTGATTTTAGTCTTTTAGACAGATAACGTGTTGAAAGTTAAATAAGAGTAAAGTAATTTGGGAAACAAGTAAACAAATAGACGGATAGGTCTTTAGCAGTGTCGTGGTTTCGCTATGGCTTTATTATCTGAAATCACAGCGATTGGTTTTCCATGGAGCAGCCAGGACTGAGCATGTCCCTCAGTCCCATCGGCGGCTTACTCTGCTCATGCAATCCAAGCCCTTTCAGTTCTCGTCAGTCCACATCACGCCAGTATAGGGGCAGCACCTCTTGATATCTATTAATTTTAAAAAATATACTTGCTTTTATTCCTTTCCTGAATATGGATGCTGAAGCCAGACAGAACGCCTTGGCTGCATAACCTTCCTTCCTGCCTCTCGGTTTCACTAGAGTATTCCCGGGTATTGAAACACTTTGCACATTTGCATGCCATGTGCTCTGCTCAGCTACCGAGGACGGGCCCTGTAGCCAAATATGGTTACTCGAGCTAACATTTATTTTATTTTTTAAAATTTTGTTTTATTGCTTAAAGTGTTACAAAGAGTATTACATATGTCTCCTTTTTTTTCTCCCCTTGACCTTCCCCTGGCCTCCCCTACCCCCCAGTGTCTTGTGTCCATTGGTTATGTTTATATACATGCATACAAGTCCTTTGGTTGATCTCTTACCCTGCCCCCAACCCTCCCCGGCCTTCCCGCTGTAGTTTGACAGTCTGTTCAATGTTGCTCTGCCTCTGTATCTATTTTTGTTCATCAGTTTATAATGGTCTTAATTATCCATAAATGAGTGAGATCATGTGGTATTTTTCTTTCATTGACTGGCTTATTTCAATGGAATACTATGCTGCTATAAAAAAGAAGGAATTCTTACCACTTGCAACAGCATGGATGGAACTGGAGAGCATTATGCTAAGTGAAATGAGCTAACATTTATTGAGAGCTTAACCACTCACCAAACATTGTGCTAAACAGTTTCTAGAGGCTGTCTTAATTAAAACTCACAAGAATCCTAGGAGGTAAGTTAGATTCTTGTCTCAACTTGACAAATGAGCTTAGGGAAGTTAAGTTGCCTATAATCCCAGTTATTAAGTGGCAATGCCAAAATTCAAGCACAAGACTGGGGCTCTGAGCCACTTATTTTGTGCTGAATCCTGGTTTTCTTTTCCATTCTCGTGCATCTGTAGGTCTCCATCTAGGTTGCCTTTTAGTCTAGGCTCTGGTGGAGAAAACTTCGCTCCTTGCTTTTACTCCCTGGGTTCCACCTGACTCTCCCACCCTGGAGGCCAGAGTCTCTGCTCCTCAGATATTATGGAGAGCTCACGGGGGCCACGCACTTGAAAGACAAAGGTATCTAAGGCACAGGCCCTGCACTAGCAACTTGCCCTGTAGCAGGGTTGACAGACAAATAGATCAACAATTCCCAGAGCATTAGAGTAAGTGCTAACATCTACACAGGGCACAGGAGGTGGTAGGGGCCAAAGAGCCTGTCAGAAAAGCAGTTGTGCTCCCCCACCACAATCATAAAGGCCCCTAAGACTACATACACAGCCCTGACCGGGTTGCTCAGTTGGTTGGAGCATCGTCCCATACACCAAAAGTTGGTAGGTTCAATTCCCAGTCAGGGCATGTACCCAGATTGTGAGTTCAATTCCTAGTTGAGGCACATGTGGGAGACAACTGATGAATGTTTCTCTCTCATATTGATGTTTCTCTCTCTCCTTCTTCCTTCCGCTCTCTAAAATCAGCTTTTTAAAAAAATAAAATAGAATACACACACACACACACACACACACACACACACACACACTTACACTTCCATTTACCTCCTTCCATGCCTTCCCTCATTTTTATCTTTGATGCTTCCCAGAAACTTCTGAGTTGCTTGATGAGAGCAGAATAGTTATGGGGCCAAAATGACTAATAGAGAGATTTTTTTAAGTGTAACCCATGCTTAATATTAAAAAACAAAATAAATTATAAACAATGCAGAATAATATGAAATAAAAGCAAAAAATTAACCAGTATCACTACTTCAAGTGATAACCAGTGTTAACAGTCTTTCCAGAATTTTAGGTACAGTATATGTAAAAAATTTTAAAAGCTATAATGATATTATAGGCCTCTTTCAGTACAATATCTGTTTATATTATCATTTTGAGGCTACTAAAACATGTATCATATCTATTCTGTATTATTAAGACAACTTATCGATGAACATTTCATGTTTCTGGTTTATCCTGTTGTAAATATCATTGCAGTAAACAGCATAATATACAAAGTGGGGCAAAAGTAGGTTTACAGTTGTGAGTATGTGAAGCAGAATTTATTCTTGTATTATTACTTATTATTTTCCATACGAACAACTGTAAACCTACTTTTGCCTCACCCTCTACATTGCTCAGATTCTCATTTCCCTTAAAAGTAGAATTTCTGAAAAAGGACGTATTAAGTTTTACATTTTGATGGGTATTAACAAATTGCCCTTCAGAAGCATTGCATCAACTTATATCCTCACCAGTAATGCAGGGCAGTGATTGGCAGTGTCTGTTCCCTATAGGCTTTTATCCTTTTCAATATTTGTGGATCCGAGAGGTATAAAATGTTCTTATTTTCACTCTAATTGTTTTGGTTACTAGTAAATCTGAACACCTTTCCATATGTTTATTAGCCATTTATCTATCTTCTTTGTGACGTATCTGTCCATATCCTTTGCTATTTTCTGTTGGAGTGTTTACAAAGAACGCTTATAAACCAGAAAAACAAAAAACAAAAAACACAACAACATGGTAAAGATCTCAGTCCTCTTCTATGCTGTGCATATTTTTATCCAGTTGTTCATCTTTAAAGATACTCATGATCTAGAAGTTACAAGTTGAGAGTTATCTTTTCTTTTATGATTTCAGGTCTTGAAGTTATTCTCAGAAAGGTCTTCTCTACCTCCAAATTATAGAAATGTTCCTCAATTAAATCTTCTTTTTTACTTCTCATTATTTAAATTGAAAAAAATAGAGAAAAGTGGAGAGAATAGCTAAATGAACAGCCAAATGCTTGTGATCTAAATTCAAGTTATTGACATTGCCATGTTCATCATTTTTTTTCTTTTTTTGCTTAAGTATTTTAAAGTAAGTCACACACATCATTCCATTCACTCCAAATACTTCAGTATACATCTCTAAAGAATTAAGTTACTTTCCTAGTCAGTGGAATCTTTGTATTCCTCAAACTTGTTCCATTGTTATAAGCTCAAAGGTCATACATTATACAAATCATAGTGTGTTTGTCATAAATCTTCTGAACATTTGAATATGAATGCACACACCTGCATTTTTGAAGTTACACTTTTCTATTTCCTGGAAGACAGTAGTTGCTAAGTACTTACTATGTGCAAGGCCCCATGGTAGGCATTTTATGTGATTTTCTAACTTTATCCTCCCAACAACCCAGGGAGGATGCCACTGTCATCCCATTTTGTAGTCTTGTTTTTCTTTCTAGGAAATAAAATCTTTCCATCACTAAGCTTTCCAAATGACCTTGGACTTTAGGATAAACTCACATTAGTTACTTTCCCATAATGCACCATGACAAAACCAAGATAGTGATTTATATTTAATGAGAAAGTTATTTTATTTAGCTTTTATCTGCCATAATTTGTATTTTCCTACTCTTTGAAGCTTTTATAGTTTTCTGTTTCTAACATCAAGAGGAAATTTCACAGCTGCAACACCTCCGATGTGATAATAAACTCAGTATCCTCATATCTTCAGGGGTCTCTCTTATCTTCTTTAGTGTTCCTTATTTGCTTGCCAAGAAATACCAACACTAATTCTCAGAACTTACAATGCATAGCATATTACACAAAGGATCATAGTTTTGCTTTCTATATTCCTGTTTCCTAAGTTACTTAGAATAGCAGCAGCAGCAACAACCATAATAACAATAACACACATACATATACATAGAGATAGAGATAAACAGAGATAGATAGATGAGAGAGAGAGAGATATTCATTCCCGAGGATACTTTTTTCTATTGATATTTAGAGAGAGTGGAAGGGAGGGGAAGAGACACAGAGAGAAACATCAATGTGAGAGAGAGAGACATAGATTGGTTGCCTCCCACACCCACCCTGACCAGGGCCAGGGATCATGTGTGCATGATGTGCCCTTTACTGGAATCAAACTGGGACCCTTCAGTGCGCTGGCTGCCACTCTATTCACTGAGTCAAACCGTCTGGGGCATTATTTGTGGCATTTTGATTAAACTACTTTCTTATTTTCCCCTTAATTTTGTTCTGCGGTTAATCAACATTTTAGACTTGTTCAGTTGTATTTCTTTGAATTTTTTTACATTGACTTAACCATTCTCCATGAATTAGTTAATTGATTGGTCCATGTGACTAAGCAGTGAAATGTCTTTAACATTCTGTAGAGTATGGTAATTCAGATGTTGTAGAGTTATAATAATTCAAGTGCTGATTGATTATAGAGTATTTGTTTTCTTACGTAGAATAATAATCCTATATAATAAAAGGGTAATATGCAAATTGACCCTAACAGCAGAACAACTGGGAATGACTGGTCACTATGACACACACTGACCACCAGGGGGCAGACGCTCAATGCAGGAGCTGCCCCCTGGTGGTCAGTGCACTCCCACAGGGGAAGCTCTGCTCAGCCACAAGTCAGGCTGACGGCTGCCAGTACAGCGGTGGTGGTGGGAGCCTCTCCCGCCTCCTCTGCAGCACTAAGGATGTCTGACTGCAGCTTAGGCCTGGTCCCCGCTGGCAAGTGGACATCCCCTGAGGGCTCCCAGGCTGCCAGAGGGATGTCTGACTTCCAGCTTAGGCCCAATCCCCTGGGGAGCAGGCCTAAGCCAGCAGGTGGTCATCCCCTGAGGGGTCCCAGACTGCGAGAGGGCACAGGCCGGGCTGAGGGAAACCCCCCACCTGAGTGCACAAATTTTTGTGCCCCGGGCCTCTAGTTATTTTATAATAATATAAAGCCCAAATGTAGAGCATGGGTTTTGGTGTTAGTGCCTAATCCAAGCTGTCAATTATTAAGAAGATTAGTTAGCCTCTCTAAACCTATTTTCTCTTCTATATAATTGGGCATGACCACTGCCCCTGCCTTGTAGGTTGTACTGAAGAAAGTTAAGCACTTGACAGATAACTAACTCTTAAAAGCATGTGGTAGTCATTGTTTGGCAAAAATTTTTTCAGCATACATTTTCTTTTCTTTTTTTGAGAGAGAGAGGAAGGGAGAGAAATAGAGCGATAGAAACATTGATGAGAGAGGAACAAGGATCATCATCAATCAGCTGCCTCCTGCATGTCATCAAGCCCGCAACTTGGGCATGTGCTGGGAATCAAACCTGTGACCTCTTGGTTCCTAGGTTGACACTCAATCACTGAGCCACACAGGCTGGGCAGCATATGTTTTCTTAAAAGTAGAAGAAAGATAAATATTTCTGCATTCCCTCTTTGTTTTCAATCAGCCAGATTTTAGATAAAATGTGGATTGTAGAGCAGTCTAGCATTCTGTGAAACACAGCCTTTGAAAGTGACTATAAATAAGAGGTTGTTTATATCAAAATTCCAGTATCATCCTTTTAGTTAACATGTAAGTCGCATTCTATTTGTTTTTTCTACACTCAGGAAAACTCTGAATCTGATCTTGATAGTCTTTTAGTTTTAAAATAAATTGCTCACCTTTGTAGGAAGATGGGTAGTGGCCACTTTTATTACAATGCACTGTCCCCGCTTTTTTTTTAGACACAGCAACCTGGGGATTCCTGGAGTGTGGGCTTTTCATATCGGCAGCGTCTCCCCACTGGACAATGTCAGGCCAGCAACAGTGGGAGGATCCCTTTCCCAAGCCCGCTCCTCAGCTTCCCGGGAGCATTCCTTCAGCCATGCTGCAGCCCTGGAAAGAAACTACAGTGAGGACGATTTGGATTATTATGGTGAGAATGAGGAGGAAACTGAATACCCACCGAGCGAACCGGAGGAGGTGTTGAAAGGCCACGGCAATATCAATGCTTCCTTCCCCGCAAAGGCTGACTCAAGGCCTGTAGCGGGTGGGGTCTCTCCTCCAGGTCCCTACCTGGACTCCCCTTTGCATCCAACACCCAGAAATAGGCCATTCCATCCTGAAACAGAATCTGTCTCCTTGGACTCTCAAACCAAAGAAGGGAGGCGTGTGCAGGAGATGGCCGCCCTAGATAGAAGAGGCCAGGTGGAGGCTTCGGAACAGCCATGGACCAGAGGCCCGGCTTCGTCGGAGAGAGAAGAAAATGTACTGGATCCTTCCCAGGGAGCCCCACCTCCCGACCTTGAAAACAGAAGCATCCAGCCAGACGTAGATGGAGGGGCACTGCCTTCCGAAAGGGGTGCTGGCCCGGCCTATGGTGAAGGAGAGGTGGTCCTGCCCAGTTACGCCAGGCCAGGTCACACAGCGCCACGGGATCACGAGAGGCATGCGGAAGGGGCGGAAGATAACACTTCCAACACTGGGGGTAAGTGGTTAGAAAACTGGGTGCTAAGAGCCCATTTTAAAAATGCTGGTTTTGCCCAGCTGGGTGTAGCTCAGCGGTAGAGTGTCGACCTAGGAACCAAGAGGTCACCAGTTCGATTCCCGGTCATGCATATGCCCAGGTTGCAGGCTTGATCCCCCAGTGGGGGGCGTGCAGGAGGCAGCCAATCAATGATTCTCTCTCATCATTGATGTTTCTATCTCTCTCTCTCCCTCTCCCTTCCTCTCTGAAATCAATAAAAATATATTTAAAAAAATAAAATAAAAATGCTGGTTTAAACTTGAGTCATGCTTTTTCTCTCAGACGAGTACGTGGAAAGTTCAGCAGAAAGAAGATTGGAACTGATTTTTAAACGCATGTTTCAGGAGATAGAGTATCTTTCCTTTGCCAAATACATCTTGGCAGGCAAATTCTGTTTGGAATCCCTTGACGATTAATCATGTTTTTGAAAAAATGGGCCTCATGGAGTGAGAGGGGAAGGACTGGCTTGCTCGTGCCAGCACCGGTCTCAAGTGTAATGAAGTATTTCGGTTTTGAAAGTTCAGCAAAGGTATAAAACATTCTGGGGCTGCGCACACATTACAGTGAGGGAGGGCGGAAGACTGGTTTTAAGTGGCTAACATTCCAGATTCTTCCTCTGTGATGGGACAACCCTGTGCTCCCCTCGGTTAGAGCTACTTGGTGGTGCGTGGGAGGGGGGACCCACGGGGAAGGAAGATTGCTAACCACCTGTGTCTTGTCATTTCTGCTTCATGGCTGTGCAGCTGTGGTATTCGCCTCCCTGGAGCCTTGTCCTCATTTCATGACTCACTGACCTGAGTGAGGGGCCAGGAGGGAAGTGCCCAGAGGCGGCAGCGGTTGATTCAGACAGATGCGGAGCCCGCGTCGCCTTCTCTTCCTAGTGCAGCCTTGTCATGTCAGCTCTTTCTTCCCAGCTAGGGATGTAAACATGGAATGGGAAACTGACCGCAGAGTCATTCCATTGGTTCCAGGGCCTGCTCCTCTGACCTCTAGTGGGAGGAAGGAGGTCAGAGGTGAAGGCATTCTTCAGGACCTCCTATTTTTTTTTTTTAAACTTTTTCTGTTTCCCATCCCGTTTGCAATAAAAACATGTCGACCTAGCGAAGAGGGTCTTCTGGGTTCTTCTGCAGTGGTATGGGATTTGCATGGAGAAGCGCTTATTTCAGGAGGGAGGGAACTATTTTGTGACTACAGTGGCACTGTGTAACGACCAGAGGGAGGGTGTTGGTGTCAGACTCAGGTTAGAATCCTGGCTGCCACATTCCTGGCCGGGTCACACGAGGCAACTTCTGTAATCCCCAAACCTCTGACTTCTCCTAAACATGTTGAGAGGATTAAATGAGATATGAAGTTCTTAGATTAGTGTCGGCACCAGTTGGCTCTTCATAAGTGGAGGCTGCTGTTACTAATTATAGAAAATTTATAGCAGTGGGAATGAGATGGGGTGGGGGGT
>NW_005359590.1:918222-934416 GCF_000412655.1 Myotis brandtii
CCTTCCCTTTTTCACCCCAACTTTACTGGGCATGCGTCTATCTTCCCTGGTTAGGTCCCTCCCCCCAGTGTTTTGCAGGGAGGAGGCCTGTGGTTCCCTGGGGAGTGAAGAGTTGCAGCTTCCTGGTGAAGTTGCCTAAATGGCATGTCTATAATGTCTGGCTCCCCCCTTTGCTCTTTTCCTATTAATAACTAGCTAATTACCATGGTATCAGTTTGGAGTAAAACTTAAGCTCTGTCTGGCCAACATTTTCCTTAGTTCTAAAGTGGGAAAGTTTTAGGCCTCATTAAGTCATTATGAGCATTAAAATTGGGCATCAGAAGCACCTCGACTAATGAATTTTAGTAGTTTCTCCTTCAAGCTTCATAGTAGACATCTTGCTAAAACAAGAAAGTAAGGTTTAGTTGAAGCCCCTCCCCCCAATATCTCTCCTTTCTCCTTTCCCCCTTAGGGACTCTTATTATAAGCTTTCCTTTTTGTTGAGAAATCTAGATTCTTTTCAGATCATGTCTACACCAGGCAAGAATGTCCCAGTGACAAGCTAGCTCTGGCCTCAAGTTTATTACTTGCCTTATTCTGTTTTCTTAGCCCGGAACCAGCAATAAAATGAGTGTGCAAGTGTCCTCTGTCCGAGGTGTCTTGTTTCTCCAGGGAGCATTAAGGGCTGGTTGTCAAACCAGAAAGTCCCCTGGACACCTGCTGTGTGCTGTCTCTGATGGAGGCACTAGTGGGAGTTTTCCCTGGCATTTGTGGGTGCCCACTGGGGCTCCGAGAGGGGACTTGGCTGTAGACTGCGCTATCACAGTTAGTCCTCAGAATTGCCCTGTGAGGTAGTAGTATTATCCTTCCCATTTTATGGAGGAGGAAACTGAGGCCTGGAAATACTGAGTGACTCGCCTGAGTAAGAGGCAGACCAAGACGTAGGCTGGGAAGTAACACAGCGAAGGGTGAGTCAGCGTGTATCAAGTCAGGGAAGCTGTGAAGGAGGAGGTGCCTGAGCCAGGCCTTTAGGCCAGAGCCTGTGTTTGCAGAGGGGAACAGTGGGGAAATATTCTGGACAGGAGGTGATGAGAGTGGAGGTGTGGAGGTGGACATGGAGAGACAGTATGTGAGTGAATGGAGGGGGTGGGCATGAGAGAGAGAGAGAGGAGCTGCCAGTGAGGGCAACCGCTGACTAGAATGGGGACTGCCTGCGTGTGGGTAGCAGAAGTGACATTGACTATGGGCGTCTTAAGCCTGCTGAGGTGGTGCCCTGAGGAGTTGAGTCGAACCTCAGGCTGTGTGATGAATGAGAAAGGAGGCAGGACACCTGGCTTTCGGACACCTCAGGCATTGCTACTCCATTGTGGGGCCTTCTTGTTTCTCCTAAGATGGCAGCCATGCAGGGAAAGCCCAGGTATGACCGGATTTCCCTGTGGCTTCTAGTCCAACCCTACTTTTGGCCTTGGGGAAGGCTGCAGGGATGCGTTGCTCATGCAGCTTCTACCCTGGCATGCACTGGAGCAGGCTCCGAGGCCCAATCCAGCTTCCCAGCAGGAAGGCCCCTCTCTGGGGGCACCTCCCGGCTGCGGAGGGTCAGTGAGACCAGCGTGGGAGAGCCTGCTGGTTCATGACAGTGGATGTAAACGCCCCGCTCCAGCCAGGGGCCTAATAACGGTTGGCCGGACAGCATCACTGTGCACTGTACACATTCATCGAAAATAAACAAACATGTAAACTGGAGGAAAAAGCATGCCACCATTTTTTGTTATAAATTCGGATGTGGTTTTTCTCACTAGTCTGTCATTCTGGGAGGTGGGGAAACTTAGCTAAGTCTGACGGCTGTGGAAAGGCGGGTCCTTTTCCTGGGGGGAGCAGAACTCATTTAAAAAAGTCACTCCCGCCCGACCACCATGCCTCAATAGTTGAGCATCAACCTATGAACCAGGAGGTCAGGTTCGATTCCTGGTCAGGGCACATGCCCGGTTTGTGGGCTCGATCCCCTGTGATTCAGCCATTCAATGATTCTCTGTCATCACTGATGTTTCTATCTCTCTCTCCCTCTTCCTTCCTCTCTACAATCAATAAAACTGTATTTTAAAAAAAATAAAAAAGTCACTCCAGCTGCCTGGGGCAGCCCCACGCAGGAAGCCCTCCATCCCCCTCATGTTCGCACAATGAACTCGGTCTGTGCCTCGGCGTTTGCCCGCCTCCCACGTGGCTGGGCCAGAGCCCAGAGTGAAGGGGCAGGCCCAGGGCTGAAGACAAGTGCTTAAGTGTTTCGGGAAAATGAAGATTGAAGGGTGGAGCCGAGCAAGTGAGAAGTTTTCCGTTTTTGTGAAAAAACCCCAATTAAGATAAGTGCCAAGGACTTAGGCAGCACCTTTGCTTTCTTGCCCTCTTAGGTATCCTCATCCTATTTTTCTTTCTATCAAGGGTATGAGAAGAGTAAAAAAGCATTAAATGGAAAAAAGAAGCATTTAAAAATCCTCTCATTAAGATTCCTTGAGCAACTGCCTACCCTCAGTTAACAAAGCCTTTGTAAACTGAACTCATTCACACCTGGCCGGCCTCTGCCTCCAGCCCTGTCCTAAAATGCCAGCACCTGTCTCAGTCATGTTGCCTCCAGGACAGGAGCTTCCTGGCAGAGAGGGGGTCCCCAGAGGGTCTGGAAGACAGCCTGCTCCTGTAAGTAACTTCAGGAGAGAGGAAGCCGTGGAATAAAAACTGCTTCTCAAAGCGGGGGCTCTAGTCCACTTGCACAGGAGGCCCTTGTTTAAAGCGCTGATTTCCATGCCCGGCCTCTAGCTTCTGAACCAGAATCTGCATTTTAAAACCAGGGTCCCTGGGGATTGTAAAGCCCACACTCGAGTACTACTGGTGTAATGGAAAGACATGGGATGTAGAGCCAGAATATCATGTAATCGCTGTGGGCCTCAGTTTTCTTATCTGTAAAATGGGGATAATATCTCCTTACCAGTATTGGAAGAAGTGTGTGCAAATACATTGGCAACTATGATGTAAAGGGCATATAAATAACCACTGAACAAGAAAAATACGTCACTTTTTCTTGAGATGCTCACATCTTATCCAGCTGGGATCCAGACGCTGATTCCACCCCTTCAAGTAGTTCAGCATCTTTGAAGCACCTGCAGTTCCCATAGGAATTGGAGAAGTCACATTAGCCAGAAGCTTGGCTTTTCTTGCCCTGATAGAGAGGTGCATGTGGGATCACGTTTCTCGCCCTTCATCAGGGAAGGCAGCTGGCCTCTGGGCTTTGGGTTACCTCCATTAAAGGGTCCTCACACTGCTTGCTTGTGGATCTGGGCCTAAGTGGGCCACAAGCACTGAGATGGGCTTCTCAGCTGGCCGGGAGTGAATGCGAGAGCTTCCCTGAAATCCCACACGCCCCGGGAGCTGCTCGTTGATCAGATGATCAACATTAATGAGCATCCTCTAGCTCAGAAATGGAACATTTGTGAATACCCTGAACATTATCATCAGTGGGGAGTACTGAGGCTCAGATTCCCAAGACCCACCCATAGAAAATCTGAGTTGGTAGGTCTGAGGTGTGCTCTTGGAATTTGCCTTTTTAACAGGTACCCAAGTCCGTGGTCGGCAAACCGCGGCTCGCGAGCCACATGCGGCTCTTTGGCCCCTTGAGTGTGGCTCTTCCACAAAATACCACGTGCGGGCGCGCACATACAGTGCAATTGAAACTTCGTCACCCATGCGCAGAAGTCGGTATTTTGTGGAAGAGCCACACTCAAGGGGCCAAAGAGCCGCATGTGGCTCGCGAGCTGCTGTTTGCCGAGCCGCAGTTTGCCGACCACTGACCCAGGTGATTCTGCTGCAATGCGGAGTCCGCAGGAGAAATGCAGCTCCCTCTGAATTGGTGGAATAGCGCCTGGGCGAGGGTAAGTCCCTGTCAGAGCTGGGTTGGCACTTCCCTGCTCAAAGCTGCTGCTAGAACTGATCTCCCACAAACCTGCTCCTCGGTCTCCCTGTCGCAGTAAGTCAGCAAGACGTGGACACCCTGTGGACTCCTCTCTGTCTCTCCCCTCTCTGCTACCTCTCTCTTCTCTCTCCACATTACCCCTCTCTCCTCTCTCCTCGCTCTGTCCCTCCACTCCATCCACCAGCAGACCCTGTCAACTCCACCGCCAGATATTCCGGGTCTGGTCCCTTCTCCTCCTCGCCACCAGCACTTCCTACTACTAAGGCACCGCTCCTGCCCGAGGTTCCTGAAGTCAGATCATGTCACTCTTCTGCTGAAAACCCTCCAGCAGCTTTCCAGCTCACTCAGCCTAAAGTCCCATCCTCCCTGTGACCTAGAGGTCCTGGGAGACCTGCAGGATTACCTCTCTCCCTCTCTCCTCTGTCCTCCCACAGCCCCACCCGCCTGACAGACGGGCTGTCCCGCCTCCACTGTCCCCTCCTCCAGGCCTCTGCCCTAAGGCGGCCTTCTCCAGAGGCCTGACATTTAAAGGAGCAAATCCATCTTCCCCCTCTTGTCCTTCCCTGAGTTAAGTTTTTGCACAGCTCTTGACACAATCCTCCATACTGAGTAATTTACCTGTCTGTTGACTCCTGCCTAGGAGATCGTAAGCTCAGGACAGGAATACATTGTCTTTTTCCCCACTGCTACAGCCCTAAGTCCTAGACCAGCACCAGGCCCATAGTGAGTGCTCAATAAATATTTGTTGAATTATTGAATGAATATTGCAACAAGCATTTACTTTTCACCTAGCAAGCCACCCCTGTGTGAAGTGAGTACACCTGTGTGTGAAGGCAGGCATGGAAAAGGGGCCCCAAAAGCAAGCCTTACATGCCCCCTGATTAGGGGCGAACCTATTTGCATGCCCTGGTGTGGCTATCCTGGGGCTGGAAGGCTGAGCCTGTAACACTGTGCTTGGTTCAGTGAATTCCATCCTGAGAATGCACTATTCCTCACACACACCAAATTTAAAAAGACTCCCCAGGCCAGCTTACCAATAACTAATTTAACCCATAGTTTGTCTCATAATAGCCTTTCCTGGAAGCCTAATCATTATTTTTCGTTGTTAGAAAAATACTAGAGGCCTGATGCACAAATTCATGCACAGGTGGGGTCCCTCGGCCTGGCCAGCGATTGGGGCTGTCTTGCCCAGTCCCGATCGGGGCTGGCTGGCCAGCCAGGGGGAGGGACCATGGGAAGTTGGCTGGCTGGGGGGAGGGACTGCATCTTCCAGGTTGGCCAGCCGGCTCGGGGGAGGGACTGTGGGAAGTTGGCTGTGGGAGCACACTGACCACCAGTGGCAGCTCCTGCATTGAGCATCTGCCCCCTTGGTGGTCAGTGCATGTCATAGCTACTGGCTGGTCATCATGGTTGCTTAGGCTTTTATATATATATATAGACTAAAAAAAAAATTCGTGCACTGGGGGGGGGGCGGTGTCCCTCAGTCCAGCCTGCACCCTCTCCAATCTGGGACCACTCAGGGGATGTCCGACTCACAATCCAGGACTGCTGGCTCCCAACCACTTGCCTGCCTGCCTGATTGTCCCTAACCACTCCCCTGCCAGCCTGATTGACGCCTAACTGCTCCCCTGCCAACCTGGTTGCCCCCAACTGCCCTTCCCTGCCAGCCTGGTCACCCCCAACTTATGGCTGTGGGCGCTGCCATCTTTGAGGGCAGGGCAGTCAATTAGCATATTCCCTCCTTATTGGCTGTGGGCACTGCCATCTTTGAGGGCGGGGCAGCAATTAGCATATTCCCTTCTTATTGGCCATGGGCGCCACCATCTTTGTGACGGTGTGAGGGTCAATTAGCATATTCCCTCTTTATTAAGTAGGATAGCCTACATGCTAGTCAGCTTAAATTTGCACAGTTGTCTCTGTACGTTGCTGGCTGCATGGCTGTGCCTCTCTTTTTACCTATGTAAAAGCCATGCCTACAGCTAATTTTTTAGTTAAATTAATCTAATTCTCCATATCTGTAGTCCTCCTCCATCCCTTCTCTCCCTGTTTCATAATCCACTCTTAGAATGGGAAATGAGTTGGAGAACAAGTCTTCACAATGAAACAAAGAGGGGGCATATAACACAGATCCATAATTTCCTTAATTTGGGGCAGAGCAGTGTTAGAGTTTAGTTTTATTTTGAACTGAATTTCCTGAAAATGACTACACTTTAGACCTGCATGAGATTGCTTTTAGACCTTGGTGCTCAGAGTATATTAACTTAGAAAACATGATTTCTGCAATGAGGTGTGAGAAGAAGTGTCATCCTGATTTCAGAGATGAGGAAACTGAGAGACTGCCTTTCTGTAGTTTCCCCCAGCCGCCTGAGTCATGGTGGGGTAAGCTCTAGAGCTTGGGACCCTCCACCCCTGCCCCCACTCTTCCCTTGGGTTCTAGAGGGAGAGTCTGGATGGCAGCCCAGGCCGTGAGCACACTCACAAGTGTGCCAGTCCCTCCAGGTGCCACTTCTTTGCACTTAGTTGTAACTTTGAGCTGGAGAAAACAGACTTTGACACACCCAAGCCACATTCATTTCTCTTTACTTCAACTAGGGTTTTATCTCCTTTCTTAAACCAAAGGTAGACAATGTTATATAGCTTCCCTCACAGGAGCCTCTTAGGATAATTTTTATCATTCTGTCTTGAGTTTTTGTTACTTTTCTGTTTTAAAAACTGTTCAGGATTAGTATGCCTCGTTTTTTATTTTTATCAGGCTGGGATTTCTCAGCTATGTCATGTAGGCCCTGTCCCAAATCTTGAGTCACCAACTTCCTTCTCACTAGTTTCCCAGTCAGATGTTCCCCTGAAGTCAAGAGTCTGTGCTGCCACCCCCTCAGCTTGCTGCGTTCTCAGGAATCTAAGCAGCACTCACGTGCTGTCCAAAAGCTCCTGCTCCTACTCTCACTTCCTCTTACCTATGTTTTCCCAGGGTGCTACGATACCCATTGGATAATCTCTGCTGTCTTCTGCCATTAAGCCTGATGGCTCAAACCTTCCTTGCTGAAGCCTCCGCTGACTAGCCCCAGACCCCTGATCAGATCCTTAACCTGCTCTCATGATGATTGGACCAGGCTTCCCTGGAAGGGTAATAGAATCCTGGGTCAGACTTCCTGAGTTCAAACCCAGCTCTGCCACCTCCTGCCCCTGTGACTTCAGGAAGGTCACTTTAACCTGTACCTCAGCTTGTTCATCTATGAAACAGGGATCAAAATTGTCCCCTGCTCTATGGAAATTAAGAGTTCAAGTTCATAGGATAGTGTCTGGCATACATTAAGCACTAGTTCAGTGTTAACTTTGTTCTGCCTGGTGGATACAAGTCTTTATGAAACTACTAGAGGCCCAGTGCATGAAATTCGTGCACAGGTAGGGTCCCTAGGCCTGGCCAGCGATCAGGGCCAATCAATCGGGGCCTTCTGGCTGCTAGCCAGGGCCTTCCTACCCTGGCTGCTGGCTGCCAGCTGGGTCCTTCCTTCATTCCGCACCACCCCCTGGTGGTCAGTGCACGTCATAGAGAGTGGTCGAACTCCCAGTCTGTAGAACTCCAAGGGGAAAATTTGCATATCAGCCTTTTATTATATAGGATATTGTGACATATACAGTGCTACATCTTCCCCCCACTGGTTTCTTTGTTTCTGTTCTCTGCTGGAATACTGGGAAAATATTGATTTTTTTTCATCATCTTGCTTCCCCTCTCATTCTCCCCTTTCTAGACCTAGACCTGGGACACAACTACCTAAACTAGGGTGTCCATCTTCCCCGGGAGCTGGCTCCTCACAGCAGCATCAGTCTAGCACTAGAGTTCTGTGCCTTCCCTTTGGTCAGCGTGCTCCAGAGTCACCGCCCAATACCAGCTCCTGGGGATACAGGAGCAGAGGTGTGCACAGCCCCTTGGCCTCCTGGTGGCTATGCTTAGGATTGGTATCATCCCCAGTGTCGGCGAGAAAGCCTTCCCTTGTCCATCAGTGCCCACCCCCAGCCACATCCCACCCACTTGGCCATTTCCTTTATGATCGATGGCGTTTGCTCCAATTCCTTTATTTCTTGGTAGCACTTGGAAGCTTGCTTTTACCCAGGCCTACTGTGGCTTCCTAAGAGACTGTGGCGGTGGCCAGGCTCTACTACCGCATGAAGTCCTGCTTGTTTCACAAGAAACTTTGCAAAGGCTCAGAGCATTTAACAGCTGGATGGATTCCCAGGTCTTTCCCTCCATCTTCTCCCACACACTTTCCTTAAGGGAGCTGTGTGTTCTTTAAGCCCTTCTCCTCAAAAAAAAATTTTTTTTTTCTGGGTAGTGAGACAAGCTATAGGCTATTCTCTTTAAGTTCAGGGTCACCTAAAAGAAGAGAAGAATGAATGGTTAGGCATAAAATGACATTTGTTTCTCTCTTTTGTCTTCCTCTCAGGGGATCCTTACTATCAGGTTGAACCAAAATTGCTGATCTTTGGCCATGTTTGACCCCCCAGTTGGCAGTTTTGTACAGTTCATCCTAACACGTTCTTATTGGTGGGCTGTCTGTTACTCCAAGCAGAGTTCGCAGCTCACGCTGGCTCACCAGCCTGGCAATGAGACCAGGTGGAAGCCCTCAGGCGTCAGCCGCCATTCTCGCCAGAAGACCAAGCAAGTTAATCCCCCTGCGTTGAATGTTATTTCTGTCTCTTAAACATCAATGCCCATGTGTTTGTTACAATCTAAACTGATGTTACGGAGCAGATACGGTGTCCACGACAAAGCTGGCAGCATCAAGGATGCTGGGGTCGCCTAGTCCTTTAATGCAGGTTTGTTTGACTTTCCAGATTTCTTGTACAGAACTCCCAACAAGGAGACCTGTGAACACAACCACCAAGCGTGCTCCCGGAACGCCTTCTGCACTGACTACGCCACCGGCTTCTGCTGCCACTGCCAGTCCCGGTTTAACGGAAATGGGGAGCACTGTCTGCCGAGAGGTGAGGCGTGCCAGCATGATTAGGGCTGGGGGCTGCTCCGTGTCTATTTCTGCCGCTTGCTCATGTCTAGCTGCCACTGGGAGCTCTGTTTGTAGACCTTGTACCTCTGCTACCTGAACCGAAGCCCTAGCAACTCGCAGATGCTCAGTGAATGTTTGAGGAATGAACATGTTTGGGCTGATGTCCCAATTTGAGGATTAACTAGAAATGTTTCCTCCTTTTTGCCAGCTCATTAGAGTCAAAGTGGATGGGAGAGAGGGATGATGGGAGAAAAGAGGTCAAAGACAGGTGTATTTCATACTGAGATGGATAATTGGTTGATTCGGGGAATCATGGAAATGGCTAATGATTGAGTTTGGGGGGTTGCAGTGGAATTATGTTTTCTGTGGGCCCCTCCCCAGCCTGGATGATGGTCTTGCTGTTTTTCAGGGGCACCTCATCGAGTCAATGGGAAGGTGAATGGCCACCTCCTCGTGGACCACACCCCCGTGACCTTCACGGACGTGGACCTGCATGCTTACATTGTGAGCAATGATGGCAGAGCCTACACAGCCATCAGCCACATCCCACAGCCCGCCGCCCAGGCCCTTCTCCCCCTCACACCCATCGGAGGCCTGTTTGGCTGGCTCTTTGCTTTAGAGAAACCAGGCTTTGAGAACGGCTTCAGCTTCACAGGTAAGCAGGGCCTCTGAGAGGGCCAGTGGTCACTGTGGCTTTGGTGGCATTGCTCCTTGGATTCTTAGTCAGTGGAAGAGGATTTGCCTCTTCAGTGTCCCTGAGCCACAGGTGTGTAGTTTCCTGTCTGGAGGTAGCTGGGGATGGTTTGACCTCGCAGGACTGTTTTTGAAAGACAGTGATTTCTTCTAAATGGCATCTGCTCCAATTCCTTTGTTTTGGGTAGCACCAATGGCCCTCTTGTTTTCATGGGCAGAATAAGTGGGAGATGGAAGGAACCGCTGGAGCATTGAGCTACCCCGACCCACTGTGGCTTTCTCTAAGTTGTCCTGACAAATGGAATGATTCCATTTGGGCATTGTGTCTTCTCGCCCCCATTTGTTGAAGCTTGTTGGTCAGGCTTTGTTTAATTGAGTTGTTATGCACAGATCTGCCCAATGGGGAGGCACAGATGGTAACAATGGGGCACCTGGAGATGATAGACTGTCATGGGAAAGGGCGTGCCTTTCCTCTTCTCCCGCCCCCACCACCCTGACCTATAAGCGTAGAGACCAGAGCTGCTCAGACGTTATCCAGCACACAGATCCCCTGGGGTCCTTGTGAACAAGCAGCTTCTCGTTCAGTAGGCTCGGGTGGGGTCTGATTTGGTTTTCCCAACAAGCTCCCAGGCGATGCTCGTGCTGGTGCAAGGACCACCCTGTGATAGCGAGAGTGCAGAGGGTAATTTTTGGCTTCTCTGCTCTCCACCTGAAAAAGCTGGTAGAATTATCTTATTGCACAGAAAGTGCTGAGAGAAAAGTCCCCCCCCCTCCACCTCCAGCTGTAGAGCTCAACAGTTGTTAGAGGATCTTGCTCTTAATAAGGGTTTGAGTCAAAACCCTTGAGTCAAAAGTAGATAAATATAATACAGTATACCCAGTTACATTTGAATTTCAGATAAACAATAAATAATTTTAATAACTTAATATAAACATGCCCCAAATATTGTGTGGGACATGCTTATGCTAAAAACATATTCATGCCCTAACCAGTTTGGCTCAGTGGATAGAGCGTCGGCCTGCAGACTCAAGGGTCCCAGGTTCGATTCCGGCCAAGGGCATGTACCTTGGTTGTGGGCACATACCCAGTAGGGAGCGTGCAGGAGGCAGCTGATCGATGTTTCTAACTCTCTATCCCTCTCCCTTTCTCTCTGTAAAAAATCAATAAAATATATTTTAAAATTTTTTTAAAGAGATAAAAGAAAACATTCATTATTTATCTGAAATTGAAGTGTAACAGGGTATCCTGTTTTGTTTGTTAGTTTGTTTTTGCTAATTTGGGCACCCTTGGGAAGAGAACAGTCAGTGATGTTTCCAGGAGTTTATTTCTCATGGAAAATAAGTTTCTACAAAAAGAAATGGTGTGAGATGTGGCAGGATAACAACACACGCTGTAAGAGAGAAGTTGAGGAGCTGTTGTAATCGACAGCTGGCAGCACTTAGTCTTGGGTATCACGTGATCTCCTTAGGCCCCCTCTCCATCAACAGTGGAAATTGGGAGGTGGACGTATGCACTGGTAATTATTACTAGAAGATGCAAGGCCTCTTTTCATCTCTGTACTGATTTTTTTCACCCCCTCCAGGTGCTACATTTACCCATGACATGGAAGTTACTTTCTACCCAGGAAAGGAGAGGGTTCGAATCACTCAAGTTGCTGAGGGGCTTGACCCAGAGGACTATCTGATCATTAAGACCAACATTCAAGGCCAGGTGCCTTACATCCCAGCAGGTTTCACAGCCCACATGGCTCCTTACAAGGAGCTTTATCACTACTTGGACTCAGGTATGTGTAACCGGTCTCCACATCTGTAAAATGGGAATAGTACATATCTCCCAAGGTAGTTATGGAGATTAAGTGTTATTACATGGAATGTCCTTAGACTAGTGTGTGGCACATAATATAAGCTTAATGTCGTTTTTATTATTTTTGTTGTTAATATCAAATTCATAGTGTAAGTGAGCAGTGTGTCAGCTGCTATACACAAGAATCTTAATGTTCCTACCCAGCACTTTCAAATAATAATAATGTCATCAATAACAACTTTGATGGGTAGGGATACTATAATTATATATAGTTTTTAACCATTTTGCTCTCTCTGCCATGTCAAAATATTGATTATTGGAATTGAGACTCATCCTATAACCTATTTCAGCCTGCTTTAAAGTCACAGGCATGCTGCAGGGTTGTAAAATTAATGCCAGGTTTGGAGTCAGAAGATAGAAAAGCGTATCCTGGATTTGCCACTTAAAATAGATGGGGAAAAGGCCATCATCCGAGAGCCTATTGTCTCATCTTTAGAATGAGAATAACAACACCTTTTCTGTCCCCCTTACATGGGGGAGATGTGTAAAGCGAGGTCTTTGTGAAACACCACCCGAATGCAGGACACTGCCAATCCCAGCTGCTGCCCTGCAACACGGCAGTTTGCTTGGGTTGTGCCTTTCCTTGGCTCTTGCTCCTCTTACTGGGTGAGGACTGGACGCCGGGCAAGAGATGCAGGGAAGAGAATGGCTGCTGAGACCTGGACTGTACACAGAACAGTGGGTGTCCAGATAACTGACCTGCGCTCCTGACTTGGGACTCAGATTGAGAGAAATGACCCCTTCCTTTCCCTGAGCCCTGCAGACTTACTCAGGCACAGGGGGTTGGAAGCCATCACCTGTGTGATGTAGAGGACGGACTGGCTAAAATCGTGGGGCGTAGAGTCAGGTGGACTTGAATTCCATTCCAGCTCTGCCACATGCCAGCCTTGCATCTTCAACGACTACTTAACCTCTATAAGGCTCTGCCCACGATCACAGGGCTCACCTCTTGGGCTGGCACATAGTAGCACTTACTCTTCACATAGCAACAAGCAGTGACCGGACCTCCTCCCTCTCAGCACTTTGGCTCTGTATCGGCTCAGGTTCTGGGGATTGCCTTGTAGGTTTCCATGTAAACTCAGGTACTTCCCAACCGAACATGTCCCAGGAATTAGATTTAAAAAAATCTAAGTGTATAAAAACATACTCTATGTGAAATTCTCTGTATTTAATATTTTTCAAATTTACCAGTTTGCCTGTATCATGTGTCTGTTGCAGCTGTGACCTCCACAAGTTCCAGAGACTACTCTCTCACCTCTGGTGCCATCAACCGCACACTGTCCTACCACCTCCAACAGAACATCACGTACCAGGCGTGCAGGCACGCCCCCAGAGCCCTGGGCACCCCCGCCACCCGGCAGCTGACTGTGGACCGGGCCTTGGCCTTGTACAGTGATGAGGAAAGAGTGCTTAGATTTGCTGTGACCAGTCAGATTGGCCCTGTCGAAGGTATAGCTTCCTTTTTTGTTCTTGGCAAAATTACATGTATCCTTTCTTCATACCTTTTAGGGTAGCCTCAGAATGATTCACAGAGGTTACTAAAGGTTGCTGTGCCAGGCTCTGTGTTATGTGCTGGGTCTGAATAAAGCAGGTCCTGTCCTTGAGGTGGAGACAGAGGCAGAAAGGGTATTTTTAGAACAATATCCTTGCCAAGCTCAGGAATAGAGCATCATATGTGAAGCTGGTTTGTAGCAATAATTGTGAGCACCAACCTGTACTGGGGATACAACTGTGAACAAGCTGGGGCCAAGTTAGGAGGGAGAGTGATGCTGGCAGGTAGTTTGTTATAATTGTGATAAGTACAGGGTGCTTTTAGCCTGGTCTGGAGGTTCAGGAAAGATGTCCCTAAGGAAGAGACAATTTAGCTAAAACTTAAAGGTGGGACAAAAAATCCAGTGCCCCCCCAAAAAACAAAACAAAATAGAGCTGACATGTATGAAAAACCTACAGTTAACACCACACGTAATGAAGAAAGACTGGATGCTTTCCCTATAAGATCAAGAACAAGCCAAGGATGTTTGCTTTTCTCTTCAACATGGTTCTGTGAGTTCTAGCCAGGGCTATTAGTCAAGAAAATGAGACACTGGAAAGGAAGAAGTAAAATGATCTGTATTCTTATATAGCTTGTTCTTATATGTAGAAAAAAATCTAAGGAATTCACATTAAAAAACTGTTAGAACTAATAAGCAAATTCAGCAAGGTTGCAGGATACAAGATCAATATACAAAAATTAATTCTATTTCTATATAGTAGTAATGAGTAAGCTGAAAGGAAATTAGGGAAACAATTCCATTCCAAAAATAATAAAATACTTAGGATTAAATTATAAACTTTTAAAAACACAATATGTCTACATTGAAAACTATAAAACATTTTTGAAAAAAAATTGAAGATCTGAATAAATGGGAAAATATTCCATGTTCACAAATAAAAAACTTAGTATTATAAAGATTGCAATACTTCCTAAATTGACCTATAGATTCAACACACTCCTGTCAGCTGGTTGTGTGTGTGTGTTTTGAGAAACTGACAAGTTGATCCTAAAATTCATATGGAAACTTAAGGAACCCACAAGAGCCAAAATCATCTTGAAAAAGAACAACAAAATTGGAGAATTCATACTTCCTGAGTTCAAAACTTAGAGTAATCAAGACATTGATCTGTATGTCCAGCCAGCCATAAGGCTAGACATACAGATCAATGGAACAGAAGTGAGAGTCCAGAAATATACACTTACATTTACTGTCAATTGATTTCGACAAGGGTGCCAAAACAATTGATGAGGAAGAAGACTAATCTTTTTAACAAATGGTTCTGGGACAACTACTGGCTACCCATGTATAAAAGAGTAAAATTGGACCTCTACCTCACACCATGTACTAAAATTAACTCGAAATGGATCAAATACCTTAATGTAAGAGCTCAAATTTAGAAAAAGACATGGGATGAATTTTCATGACCTTGGATTTGGCAATAGCTTTTAAGATAATGATATTAAAAAAGCACAAGCAACAAAAGAAAAAAACATAATTTGGATGTCATCAAAATTAAAAACGTTTGTGCTTCAGAGGACATTATCAAAGAAGAGAAAATATTTGCAAATCATATATTTAGTAAGGAATTTGAATCTAGAATAGATTAAGAACAGCTTAATAATAAAAAGAAATAATATAAGTAAAAGATAGGCAAAAATTATGGATAGACATTTCTCTGAAGAAGACATGCAAATGTCCAATGAGCACATCAAAGGTGCTCAACATCATTAGTCATCAGGGAGATGAAAAATCAAACCCACAGTGCAATACTACTTTACATGAGTGGGGATGGATATGATTAAAAAACAGATTAAGTATTGGGAAGGATGTGGAGAAATTGAAACCTCATACATTGCTGATGTGAGTGTAAAATGATTGTACTTACTATGGAAAACAGTCTAGCAGTTTCTCAAAAAGTCAAACACAAAGTTACAATTCAAGCAATTCTACTCCTAGCTATACATGCAAGAGAAATGAAAACTTTATGTCCCCACAAGAATTTGTACATGAATACTTATAGCAGCATTATTCATAATAGCCAAAAGGTGGAAACAACCCCAATGCCCATCAATTGATGAATGGATTTTTTAAAATGTCATATATCCATACAGTGAAATATTATCCTAATATATAAAAACCCAGGTCCGTAACTACCGACCGAAGGCTCAATGGAACACCAGAAGTCAGTCCTGCAGTCAGTTTTGGTTGCCATGGCAACCTAGCACTGACTGCCGCCAGTGCAGGCGTAGCGACCCAGCACTGACTGCCGAGGGGGCTGTGGATCAGGCCCAGAGAGAGGCCGGGAAAGAGAGGCAGGGTCTGATCCGCAGCCTCCGTGGCAGCTGTTGCTCAGCCGTTGCCTCTCTCTTTCTCTCCAGGCTTCGCCAGCAGCCCCGCCTCTCTGACCAGGCCCGGAGATAGGCCCAGAGATGCTGACTGGCATAGAAACTGATCAATCAGAACCAAATCTGGGTGAACTGTGAGGAACCAATGGCTGCCTAGGAGGCAGAGCTTTTGACGCTGACTGGCATAGAAACCGGCCAATCAGAACTTGGCCAGCTGGGGAGGGCAGTTAGGGGTGATCAGGCAGGCAGAGGCAGTTAGGGGTGATCAGGCCGGCAGGGGAGAGATTGGGGGCAAGATCAGGCCAGCAGGGGAGGGCCATTGGGGGCGAGATCAGGCCAGCAGGGAAGGGCAGTTGGGGGTGACCAGGCCGGGAGGGGAGGGCAGTTGGGGGAGACCACGCCACAGGGGAGGGCAGTTGGGGGCATTAGGCAGGCAGGCAGGTGAGTGGTTAGGAGCCAGTGGGTTGTGAGAGGGATGTTCGACTGCCAGTTTAAGCCTGATCCCACAGGGGTCCCAGATTGGAGAGGGTGCAGGCCGTGCTGAAGGACAACCCCCTCATGCACGAATTTCATGCACTGGGCCTCTAGTTAAACATAAAAAGAAATGAAGCTAATACACATTACAATATGGATGAGCTTTGAAAACATGCTGAGTGACAGTAACTAGTTAGGAAAGACAACATATTGCATGATTCCATTTATATAAAATGTCTGGAATAGGCAAATCCACAGAGACAAAAGTAGATTAGTGGTTGCCTGGGTCTGAGGAAATAATAGGGGAATAGGGAATTGATAGCTAAAGGGTACAAGCTTTCTT
>NW_005359590.1:934437-972219 GCF_000412655.1 Myotis brandtii
TGGATTAAAATGTTCCAAAATTAACTGTGGTGGTGGATGGTTGCAGAACTCTGTGAATATACTAAAAACCGTGTAATTGTGCATTTTATTATTTTTGCAGTTTTTTAAATTTTCATTTGCATGGAATGTGCACTTCAGATGGGTGAATTATATGGGAAGTGAATAATATCTTAATTTAAAAAAAACAGTTGAGGGGGGAAAAGAACCATAACTCTAAAGCAGTGGTTCTCATACTTCAGTCAGCATTAACCCCACCGGTAATGCATGATTAAAATGCAGATAAAAATGTTCTAGGCCCATCAAGGCATTAAAGGACATGAGGAACCTTTCCTGCATGTTGCTAAGTGAAAGAAACCAGTCTGAAAAGGCTACATCCTGTGGGATTCTAACTATGTGGTCTTCTAGAAATGGTAAAACTATAAAGACAGTAAAAAGACCAGTGGTTGCCAGGTGTTCAAGGAGGGGGGGAGGGAAGGAGAGTGATGAATATGTGGAGAACGCGGGATTTTTAGGGCAGTGAAATTATTCTGTACGCTTCTGTAGTGGTGGATACATGTCATTACACATTTGTCAAAACCTATAAAATGTACAACACAAAGAGTGAGCCTAACGTAAACGATGGACTTTAGTTAATAATAATATTCCAATGTTTGTCTCAGTCACAACCAATGTACCACACTAATACGAGATGTTAATAATAGAGAAAACTGTGTGCAAATTGAAGCAGGAGAGGGGTAGGGAATCTATACTTTCTGCTCAATTTTTTTAAACCTACTATTCTAAACTGTTCTAAAAAAAAATAAAGTCTATTAATTAACAACAACAACAAAAAATGTTGTAGGCAAGCCAGGGGATGAGCCTGTGAAGTCGGGGAACTATACAGATAGGAATTGACGTTGTCAGATCAGGGGGACATTGTCATCCTGAAAACCAGTAGGTACTGTTCACTCTAGAATGCAAGAGGCAGGTGCGGAGAAAGAATGTCTCCTCATTCAGCTCCATATAGAGGCTGCTGAGCCCAGAATCGGCGCCTCAGAGAGGTGATTCTGTACCCAACAGGCCATTCTGGGAGCCTCCTCGGTCTCAATATGCAAGTGTCACTTCAGCAATATAACAGGACATTAAGGTCAGAGGACAAGACTCTTCTAGGAGGCAGAGTGACTTGAAATGGGATCCTGAGTTTGCTGGCTTGGGTGGGTGTCGGTTTGGTTTTAGGAACCTTAGATGGGGCACAGGCATTGGGTGTCCGGTGATGGGATTATAAGGTAGTGAATTGAGAGCATGGAAGTATCACTTAATTTGAGAGAAATATGCACATCAGAGGGATGGAAAAGATCGTTACTGCCGATTTCTCATGGAGAGACCGAAACAAAAACAACTGGGAAAACATTCTTCACCTTGGAGTGTCCAGCCCAGCCCTTTGCTGGGGTGTGGGCGTTCCATCTGTGAGAACAGTGATGAGTGGAAAGAGCCTCCCAGGCCACAGAGGCCCATTCCGACTCCAGGATCGTTTAGGGAAAAGATAGATCTCTGGTGTGTTTTTCCTAGAGACACACCAAGTAGGAGTCACAAAGGATCGGAAAAATCCCGCACACTGGCAGGTACAAGTTGCTAATTTGTCTTCAGAATCGCATATGACTTTTCCTTCCACACCGCGTCTAATAATAACAAGAGTGATAGCAAAGGATGGTTTACTTGGTGCCAAACACTAAGCACCTTCACGAATTAACTCGTTTAATCGCCACTACAACTTCAACCGGCAGTCGGGGGATTATTACCCCATTTTCCAGACTGAGTGGAGACACGAAGTAATTTGCTGGGTCATAGCTAGAAAGGGGGGGAGCTGGACTCCAAGCCCGGCACCGGCTCCAGAGCCCCCTCTCCACTCTCCAGGGCACTGCCCCTCCGCCTGGCCTCGCTGGCCTCCAGGCTGCTTCTAATTTAGACCAACTTTTACAAGAGGGAATGCATATTTTAACCCTTTATGTTTGCACCCTGCTTCATCCACCCCCACAGAAAACCGCGGTACTGTTTATTCTCTCCAAATAGGAAAAAACGGGGCGAAGGGGATGTTAGCGGGATGGGGATAGGGTGGGGGGAACAAAAGAAAAAGATAAACAAAAAGAAAACCTCTTTTTCTTTCCCTTCTCAGTGCATAGCATCTTAAGAATTTCCCACTTCTTCCAGAGGGAATGACGATCTGGTCGGAAAGTCTGTGGACCGGCCCAGCCGTCCCTGATGTGGGAGCCCCTGGCTCCCCAGGGGTCCAGGAGGGGTGCTGTGGTCTCCTGCTGAGCGCTGCAGCCACTGGCCCACCCCTTCCGTGTGGGCTGGCTGTCTCCTGCCCTGGCTCCCCTTTGGGGCTCCATCTGGCGAGTTGAGGAGACTTTGGGCAGAGGGCCTCGCACTGTTCCTTTAAGGAAAACCGCTCTTCCCTTCTTGATTAAATGAGAAAATGAGTTCCAGATCCCCAGCCCGAGTCAAGCTGTTTAAGAGGGTGAGGGTGAAATAGAAAATGTCTTAAGAAGGGCACCGCTATTCTTTGCTTACTATAATAGGAGACAAGCGAACACGCCATGGGGAGTGAATAGCCATGTGGTTTTAGAGATGTACTTTTAAAATAACGCTTCTGAAAACCAAGTTTAGTAAATGGGGCCCTGTGCACAGAAGGGCTTTAACACTTGGTTTAATGCTCTGCTGTTGTCTTCTTGAAGCACTTACTAATTTTGAGCAAAGGGCTCCACATTTCGTTTTATGGCCAGTCTTGTCTGTGATGTATATTTTAAATCAGTTTTATGTAATTGTGGGCATTTTTTCCTCAGTTTCAGGTAGGCCGGTGTATCCTGTCCAGGTTTGCAAGTCAACTTTTGTGTTGCTTTCTTTCTCTTTATATGCCTAGGAGGGGTGTAAGCTCTTGTATACTCACTGATCTTTGCTGGGATGTGCCAGGGTGAAAATGTGATGCTGGAAAGCACTGAACAAGAAGGCCAAGCATGAGTATTTATAAATTAAAACATTTCAAAGCGCACATCCCCCTTTGGCTGGGTAAGCCGGGCATTTAGTACAGAATCTTCTCCTAAAATGGAGACATAATCATGGGGGAGAATTGGGCTCTTGTCTTACACGGGGCCTCCGGTGAGGACATGACCCTGTCGTTGTTAACTGAAACACAGGCTGGGACTGACTCGGGAACTTGGTCTACACGCTATTAAGTTAACCCAGCGAGCACAGCCCCAGCGCTGGGCTTCCGTCCCATCTGCCAAGAGACCCGGCGGGAGGGATGAGGGGCGTCCAAGGATGCCTGCATGATTTGGGGGGCTAGGCTTATGCTGGCAAGCTTAAGTTCATCAGGTTTAAAAAATGCTGGAATCACTTGTTGGTCCTCTTGGCAAAGTTGCTGTTACTCTGGCCAGTGCCATTGAGGTGAACCAAGGAGAAATCCATGGCCTTCCTCTTTTTTTTTTTTTTCAGGCCATAATATGGGAATCAGTACCATGAGGATATTCTACTGCAGGAACACACTGTGGTGTTTGTTATAAAGCAGATGGTGGGACTTTACCAGAAAGCAGGGGTGTCCCATCAGGGACTCAGCCAGGGCATCCCAGTTCACAGCAGAAAACTGGGCGAGTCCTAGTGTAGGCAGTGGGGCCAGGACTGGTGTGGTGGCCAGACGTTCTGAAGGACTAGGAGGAAGTCCAGTCTGTGGGGCAGGCGACAGCAGCAAGCACTTGGGTCCAGACTAGGTGGGACTGCCACCGTCTGTCTACGATGCCAAGATGCTGGCTTCTGGGGAAGTGAGGGAGCTGTTAAGAGCAAGACAAGACATGGAGTGTACTAAGCTGGCTGTCAAGACAGGGAATCAGGCACAGAAATCCAAGGCAGAAGCCCAAGTTAGCATGACTTAGATGAAGCCCCAGTGGTAGCAGAGACGGCTTGATGTAGAACCTGGGAGGTTTGGGTCAGGCTCCTGAAATCTTTCAAATCTCAGGCCAGAATTAATTCTAGGGATTGAGACAAAGATAAAACTTTAAGTGAGGAGGAAGAAGGAACACAGTCACTGGGAACTGGGTAGGCCTGCCTGGGGGAGTCACTTTTCACATGCATTGTGTTGGATTTTTTTTATTTTCTTCAGCGGTTCTAGCAGATAGAAGCATTATTTGTGTTCTTGTTTTATTTTATTTTTTAAATATATTTTTATTGATTTCAAAGAGGGAGTGAGAGATAGAAATATTAGTGATGAGAGAGAATCATTGATCAGCCGCCTCCTGCATGCCCCACACTGGGGATGATTGAGCCTGCAACCCAGGCATGTGCTCTGACCGGGAATCGAACCCTGACCTCCTGGTTCATAAGTCGATGCTCAACCACTGAGCCATGTCAGCCGAGCTGTGTTCTCATTTTATACTGGAGGAATCAGAAGTAAATGGAAGTGCCCATGGTTAATGGATTCATCCCATCTGGGTGTTTGGGGCCCTTTCGAACACCATCATCTCTGTGCCCTTGGCTTAGACTGGATAACTTTATGGAGTTCCTTTGGTTGTGGTTGTAGCAAAGTGGTGAAAAGCATGGTCTCTGGAGCCAGACTGCCTGGCTTTTTATCCCAGCCCCATCCATCTCTTCTGGCTGTGTGGCGGTGGGTGGGTTACTTCCTACAGTGTAGTCATGAGGATTTCATGGGCTGGGATGTAAAGGGTTTAGAACAGTGCCTGGCATATAGTGCTCAATAAGCATTACTATTATGTTGCATGTAGAAATAAAATTACTTAGGGAAGATTTCAGATGTTAACAGTCATCACTATCTAGTGGGTGGATGGGTCCATGGCAGGGTTAATCCTAAAAAGTAAACACTGCAAAAATCATTCCTCTTTATTTTGTAAAAGCAAGATTTTCCTCATGAATTTTGATTTATAGTGAATTTTAGTGAGAGATTGCCCAATTTATGAGCAGAAATTTGGGGTGTGAGTCCTTGTTGTCCCACTTCCTGGCTTTGTGAGCTCAGGCAATTTTTCCAATAGCTCTCACTTTCCTTATCTGGGAAAATTACCAATAATGGCAATGACAACCCAGCTCAGAATTACCCCGAGAATCACATGAGATGATAGACCATCTATCATAATAAAAGAGTAATATTACTAATTAGACCAGACGTCTTCCGGATGTCATTCTGGACATCCTTCCTGACAAAGCTGGGGCTGGAGGGAAGCCAGCCGGGTCCCAGGTGCCTGTGGGCAGCCCAAGGGAAGCTAGCCCAGGTCCTGGCTGGGTGCCTGGGGGTGCCCTCAGGAGGGAAGCAGCCTGAGTCCCAGGCGCCAGAGGGAAGCCGGTGCCAGCAGCCAGGGGAAGGAAGACCTACTCTTGGTACAAATTTTCATGCATCGGGCCTCTAGTTTTTAAATAAAAGGATGCCATGTATTGGATATTTTTAATCCCTGGACACAAGCCTACTATAAACAAGAAAAGGTTAGTTGTCTGTAAAGTAGGCAAAAGGAAGTCATTCTGGAATTAAAAATCACCATACAAATAATGCAGCCTAGCTTTGGATATTAATAATTTAGCAGGTTGCCATGTGGGCCCCAAACACAGACAAGTATACAGTTAGTTCCAACAAGTCTTGGATCTCCCTCCTGTGCCGTTCTCGTAACAACAGCCAGATTGTGCTTTTATTTCCTCTCTACCCACACAGAGTACTCAACCCCCGTGCCAGTGAATCCTTGCTATGATGGGAGTCACACATGTGGCCCGACAGCTCAGTGCTACCCGGGGACAGGTGTGGACTACACCTGCCAGTGTGCACCTGGGTACCAGGCAGATGGACGGAGTTGCATGGGTAAGAGCCATACTCTGTGTTCTCGCGTGGAGTCATCAGGCACTATGTTTTTAAAAGACAAGTGTCTATCTTCTTAATGATCTCCGTTGACCCATCCGGTTAGCAGCTGTTAATCTAAAGACGGGGATTTAAAAACTAAGGTGTGTGCTGGATAGTTTGAGAGGACAGTTTGGAGGTGGGTATTTTGGGACGGGACTGTGAAAAGAAGACCTCTATTGCAATTCCTGGATATTCTGAGTTTTTAAGCTTTGTAATTTTAAACCGGTATTAAATATTTCTTACACTTACTAAGCAGTACATTTTCTGGTGTGTGTGTGTGTGTGTGTGTGTGTGCGTGTGTGTGTGTGTGTGTGTTTTTCAGATTTCAGACATTGTTTTTCTTTCACCTATTATGTCCCCAAAAGTATCAGTAGAAATCTCTTTACATTTTAAAAGAAAATTTGTTGCAGTGTGGTTTTCTTCTAAATGTTCAGTATTTTTTAAACATTCAAAAACTTTTTAGAATATTTGTTCAAAATACATCTCCCTGTGGCTTATGCTTGAATGACTTGAAATATTATTTATGATCTGCAACATGCATCCGTATCTGGTGCTTAAAATCCTGCATTTCAACTCCTGTTTAGCCCACCAACTGTGAGTCCCCTTGAAGCCTCATTGTGGTGAGAAAATACTGAGTTTTCAGACCTTTCACCTGTGGGACCCATGATTTGAGCAGCACTTTTCTGTTCTGATTTCTTCCTAGATGTAGATGAATGTGCAACTGGCTCCCATCGCTGTGGCCCCAACTCTGTGTGTATCAACTTGCCGGGAAGCTACAGGTGTGAGTGCCGGAGTGGTTACAGGTTTGCAGAGGACCAGTACACTTGCGTCTGTGAGTCCCAAAGTCATTCCTCCTTTTGGCCAAAATGATGCTGAACCTGGCTCTTTCATTCATTAACATTTCCATTTCTACTCTATGGTTTTTCTAGAAAATATAAAATTTACATTAAAATAACCCAAAGCTATGGCTCAGTTCGGTTCTGGGTTGTTTGTTTTGGTTGTTTTGTTGTTGTTGTTTTTCTCTAAAGAGACATTTTTGGTGTTGAGATATTGAAGGATGTTCACTTCAGTTGGGATTCCCGTGTGTCTGGAATTTGGTCCAATCATGTAACAAGACTATGAACCTCTTTAATAAATAATAACAGCTCCAGGTAGAGGTCAAATATGTCTCAAATTACAATGAAATAGATTTGTAATTCAAAGATGCTTTTCCCACTTGACCAGACAAAGCGTTCCATCTATATATATAAAAACCTAAGTGACTGTTACGACTGGATGACCAGACAACCGGATGACTGGTTGATAGCTATGACTCACACAGACCACCAGGGGGCAGACGCTCAACACAGGATCTGCCCCCTGCGGTCCCACCCCCCGATCAGCCAACCTCCGCGGTCCCTTACCTCGGCCGGCCTGCCCCTTGGCCCTGATCGCCGGCCAGGCCAAGGGACCCCACCCATGTGTGAATTCATGCACCAGGCCTCTAGTCTATAATAAAATACCATTTTCTAGGGTTCACCCCCCAAAAAAAGTGGATCCAAAAGAACTAGAATTCCAAATTCATCCCATTGCTAGATGATATTAAAGAAAATACACCTTTAAATCCACTGTTTTGATGATCTTCATTCCTAGTGCTTTAACCACAAACCCAGACCAGCACTTCTCGAATTTTAATATGCATACAAACCATTTAGTGCTCTTGTTAAAATTCAGATTCCCTGGCTCTGGGATGGGGCCTGAGAACCTGCATTCTTTATTAGCCTTCAGAAGTCCCAATGCTGTTGGTGTGCCGATCGTGCTGTGAAGAGCAAAGCTCACCCATTTGCAGGCCTGAACTCTTGGACATCCTCGCCTTCTTCTCTTTTTTAGTGATTGCCCCACCTGCCAACCCCTGTGAGGATGGCAGCCATACCTGTGCTCCCACTGGCCAGGCCCGGTGCGTTCACCTTGGAGGCAGCACCTTCAGCTGCGTCTGCCTGCCTGGTTACACCGGCAACGGGCACCAGTGCACCGGTGAGTACCTGCGGGTCAGCCTCAGTGACAACGGAAGGTCCCCTTGGATACACATCCCCACGTAGGCAGGACCTGGTTGAGAAAAGACCCCTCCTTTGACTCACAGCTTTGTATTGCCAAAAGAGAAAGAGAAAGGGTGTCCTTGAGTCAAAAAGAGGGGCCAAGGGTGGATCTCCCTGGGCTTGGATTGGTGAGCATGTATGGTTGTCCATGGTGGACACGTGCCTTGGATGCCAGGAGCCACTGCCGGCTTGTAACCTTCTGTGTCTTGGAGCCTTGTGTGGGAAGGAGGGACTTGGGGACAGTCATTTAGTCTCCTGTTAGGATGCCGGCTTCTTTCAATCTCTTTGGTTAATGACCTAATTTAGCACTTTCAGTCATGCTTAATTTTTAGTTGCTATTCCCCTGCTTCAAGTAATATTTTAAGCAATATCGGAACATGCATATAATTCTTTCTAAGTTTTTCCCTCTCTTCTCTCTGTGGAGATGATAGATAGATAGATAGATAGATAGATAGATAGATAGATGAACTCCACAGATATAAGAGGATATTAACACTTTTATATGAGTTCTCAAAACCTTTCTCCCAGAAACCTAACTACCATTAAGACTTATAAAATCAATAAACCAGAATGCAGGACTAACTGTTCAGATTTAACTTAGAAATAATGTGTGAGGCTGTTTTTGAAACAGTAGGCATAACACTCTGGGTATAAATATTCATGGAACTGGGCTTAGTAGTGGTTTCAGCTAGAGATTGTTTGGTGTGGATCTACATAATCCACCCAGTAGCATGTGATTGAATTGAAATTCAATTTCATGCTGCCTGTCCATCAGTGACACACAAATTATGGGAAGGAGAGGATGGTGGGAAGAGGGTTTGGAATGGGAAAAGGTCTCTCTTGGGAACAGAAACCTGAGAGACAGGCTTTCCCCCTCTCCTTGAATTGCTGCTTGCATCTGCCACCGTACCCCTGGGCCCATTGAGCGGGGTGCTAAGAACTGCCTTGTAACTCCTGGGAGCTCCACAAAGATCTAAGTAGCCCGGCCCTCTTCCTTCTCGCCAGAGGTTTGATTCTCATCCTTCTCCCTTTCCTTCCGCTTTGGTTTCAGCAGGACAGGCTGACTGGACCAGCAGACACAACCATATGTTATTAACAGACGATGTGTGTCAAGGCAGCTCAGCCCTCCTCTCCTTTCCAGATGTGGAGGGCGACTTAGTCTCTTCTGAATCTTGCTGCCTAATCAATTAATGTTTCCTCTTCTGTCCAGAAGCTCTGTTTATATGGTTTTCTTGACAACACAATTTACATTGAAATGACTTAAAGCTGGGTCTCAGTTCAGGCCTGATTCCCCCGACCCCCTGCAAAATCAACAAAAACCACCCCCAGATTTAGACAGAGCTCACGTGTTTCTCAAGTGAGAATGAGGTGCATTTATAATTCACAGATGCTTGTCCCACTTGACCAGCCAAAGATCTCTGTCTATAACAGTTAGACTCTTTATAGATGGGGTACCCTCTCCAGGCTTGGGGGATCAGGGTGAGGAGCACAGACTCCTTGTTTATGTCAAGCCCCACAGTGGGAATAATACTTTGTCCACCCTTGTGGAACTTATGACTCAGTTCAATTTAACACACTACTGGTTTGAGAAATGAGAATTCAGAGAGAAAAAAAACCTTGCCAGAATTTCATATTCAAACATCTGGCTGCTCAGGTCAGCTGAGAGGGTGCTAATAAAGTATTTAATTTCTTGGGTCTTTGGTTTAAAGCAAAGTAGTTGAAATTAATTGCAGCCTAGATGTGAGGAGTGTTAATCATCAGAATGTTAATTGAGGTTAGATGTGCCTTTGCCCTAATCCCTTCTACAATCATTCTCTCCCCCTTCTTTTAACTTCTAGCCCAGTGGTTCTCAATCTTCTGGCCCTTTAAATACAGTTCCTCATGTTGTGACCCAACCATAAAATTATTTCGTTGCTACTTCATAACTGTAATGTTGCTACTGTTATGAATCGTAATGTAAATATCTGATATGCAGGATGGTCTTAGGCGACCCCTGTGAAAGGGTCATTCGACCGCCAAAGGGGTCGTGACCCACAGGATGAGAACCGCTGTTTTAGCCTGTCCTGTAAGACTTTGCTCACCTCTCTTGTTCTCTGCTTTTAGAATTCTCTCTGGGACCCACAAATTTAAAAACATGCCAGATACATCAGTTGCTTCCCCAGTGTGTTAACTATCTATTGCTTTATAACAGACCACCCCAAAATGGGGCAGCTTAGAACAATACACATTTATTGCCTTCAGGTCAGGGTCCTGCCTTAGGTGGGTCCTCTGCTTTAGGACCCTCACAGGGCTGCAGTCAAGGGGTCTGGCAGGCTTGGGGTCTCATCTGAAGGACCAACTGGGGAAAGAGCCTCACATGGTTATTGCAGGATTCAGTTCCTCGAGGGACTGACTGATGGATTGAGAGCCTCAGGTCCTTTCTGGCTGTGGTCTGGAGGTGACCATCAGTTTTTTGCCATACAGCCCTCTCCAACAAGGAAGCTGACTTCATCAAAGCCAGGGGCAGAGACGAAAGTTATAATCACAAAATGTCATCCCCTCGATATTGCTTTTGTGTATTAGTTAGAAGCGAGGAAGCAAGTTACTCAAGTGAAGGGGATCATACAAGACTGTGAATACCAAGAGGGAAGAGAAATCTTTGGGGACATCTGAGAGGCTGCCTCCTAGAGTCAGTTACCATGTGGTTGCCTTCCAAGCTTTCAGACTGTGGTAGTAGACAATGAATAATCATTTTCCTAAATACCCATGCCATACCTAAGTCGGGCTGGGCTAATCACAGAGATGACTTGCAGGACACGAGTGTGTGTGTGTGTGTGTGTGTGTGTGTGTGCGCGCGCACTTGTGTGTGTGTGTATTTTAAGGCATGTGTCCCAGTGGCCATAGAGATAAATAGAAAAAAAGAAAAAAAATAGAGATAAGGGCTCGGTTTTGTGGAGAGCATGCATTCTTAAAGCACACCTTTTTATTCCATCAAACTAGCAATAAAAGGGTGTGTGCTTATTTTCTCCAGGTATTTAAAATCCTGGTTCCCTGGAGAGGCTGCACTTGGCTTTAGGTTCTCAATCTAGTCTGAGTCACTAGCAGGAACCATTTTATCCAAGTTGAATTAAATCATTCCTCAGCCCTGTGTTGGATCAGCCCTGTGTTGGTCTCAGTCCTGTGTTGAATCAGATGTTCCTCAGGCACATTTGTCCTTATAGAGCCTTGGCCATTTTGCCGGTGCAAAAACAGATTGTCTTGAGTTGGACCTTTCCAGGGAGGAGCAAGTGTGAGTTGAGGAGATGGGATCCAGATGGCCCATCACCCAGGCCCATCACCGCTCAGCAGGGCCAGGAGAGGAGGTGCTTAGATTATTGTCACAGGTTTTCTGTTCTAAGGATATTCTATTGAGTAAGGTAAGGTAACGCTGGTGCAGCCACAGGAGAAGAGAACAAGACTTAAAAGGAGGAAGTTTATTATTCTCATAGGACCAGAGAAGAGTTCACCCTGTGCCATGCAGGGCCACAACCAGAAGGATGCTTGACCAGATGGGTGGGGAGTGAGAACTTGTGGGCCCTTACTGGGGGTCTGGAGTGGGAGGCAGGTTAATTGGCACCAGGAAATTTCACTGTGGGTTCGAAAGCAAAGCAGACAGAGGAGTGAAGGAAGGAGGGAGCTAGAATCCATTGGTTGGGTTTGTTTTGAAGGGATTTCAGCTGGTTTTGGGTGTGTGCTTAGAATTAGGGCAGTGAGAGAATGTGGAAGCACCAAAGCATGAAGTCAAAATGGAGGATTTTCAACACATTTTCCAAACTGTTTTTTGCCAGCTTAATAGATGCTGGAAAGGAGAAGTACTATCTGCTGAGGCTGCGCCACCCTGTGCTATCTGAGTGGTGAAGGAGCTCTACCACGCCTTGCACACTGCTGTCATGACCTCAGTGTTCTCACAGCCCCAAAGACCCTGACAGTGATTGTTCAGCATAAACCTCCCCCAGGGGTACAAGGAAAGCCCCTCCCTTGGCAAGGGGCTGGAAACCTTTCCATACTTTCTCTCCTGACACCCTGTGAAATAGGGAAGAGTTCTTCTCCTTACAAAAGCCCCAGTTACCCCTGAAGCCCGCAGTGTTGGCCCTCCTGAGGGGGCCACAGCCTGCTCTGAGCTCGGGACGTGGAGTGGCTGACTGGACGTGGTGTAAGCTCCTCCAAGGAGGTGGCACGGACTGTGCTCCGGGGAGCCTTAACCTTCTCCAGATTTGGGGGGATAAGCGTTTCTCACTTGTGATGCTTTTTAGTCTCTTGAGGGACTTTTCCCTGTTGGGCATTTATTGCAGTTCCTGTCTCCCCAGGACTTCAGTGTCTGCGGGGAGGATGGCTGCTCTTTTAGGTCTGATCAGAATTCTAGACCATAGGCTTAAAGAACATAGGTAACTTGGTAGCTCTGGGGAGTCCCCTCTGAGTTCAAAAAATAATCACAAGAAACTGATCCGTGAGTTCTAGAAATAGGCCGTGTCTCAGGAATTCCTGCTTCCTGCCATTGCCTGGGTTCCGGTTACCAGGAGAAGTACTTTTAGCATATGTATTCTGAATAGCTTTCATTTCCTGCCTTTGGCTGGACGTTAATTTTTACAGCTTTGGTTTCATAGCCTCTTCCAGGCCCAAGGAACTGGATGGTCACCAGTTTTGCCCAACTGGGAATTTGACTTGTGCTTTGGAAGAGACGATCTCAAGGATGACTAAATTTGACAATGTGCAGCTCCTATTCATTACATTGGAGAGAAGGTTTTCCTTGTAATTGTTTTCATTTGGTTTACTTCGGGTTAACTGAGGAGCTCACCAGAAAACCTTGTTTCTAACTTTTCAGATGAAGTTATAACTACATTTTTGCCTTTGCAGGTGAAAGGAAGTTGACCATGGAGGCCGATTGCTCATCTGAGCAGAGCCTTTCTGGGTGGCATTAAACTTGGTTGTGTGGAGCGTTGAGGACTTTTTTGGACTACAGGGAGCTAATTTATGTTGACTAACCTCCCCTGAGACTGAGGAATGCTAATTTGCTAATTACAATGGAAGAGATTCCTCTCCTGTGAACAGAAGGTCTGTGTTGCATGACCAGTGTGTCTGCTTGCTGGTACCAGGACAGGAGTGGCTCGTGAGAGTGTGGTCACAGGCAGGGCGGCGCTGATAACCCTCGAGGAGATTCCATCTGGGTCCCGGGAGGCTGGGTGAGGAGCCACGTCTGTCCTCAGCCAACTCACATCCAATTCAGGCTGTAAGTCTCTGGCTTCCCGGTCCCATGAGTCCCCGCCCTGGGTTGTACCAAGTTGTTGCAGTTCACTTCTGGGATTCCTGTTTTCTTGGTGTCACACTGATCATCCCATCCACATGTTTCCTATTTACACGTTTTGAAACCAGTTTTTGGATGTCATTGTGGATGTGACTATTTTCAGTGGAGCCTTGATCAGACCTACACCCTTAGCCTCTCTTAACTCTCAAAGACTTCCTGTCTGTGAAGACAGCTTATCTCAACCACTGGGCATTGGTTTTAGCAGACTCTCAGAGATGGTTTTCTTTTTTGCTATTGTCTGATTTCAGTAAATAAAATAGGAGGACTAGAAGTTGGCTTTTGTTTGAAGTTTCAGGTTGTTGTAGGTTTGAGAAATAGGAAAATTTTCATGGTGCTATGTAGTAGAGTGTGTGTGTGGTGGTGGGGTTTCTGAATTTTTGGACTTTGTAAGCCTGATAAATTTAGTTTTTTTAATGTGTTGTATTGAAACCTCTGATAATATTTTTCTATACTTTTCTATTTCTTCTGAAAGTCGAAAGCAAAGAAAAATTTCTGATGAATTGGGCATTCTAGACAGTAGGACTCTGACTGGGCAAGACTGTATGTGCTTCTAACTTTGTTGAAACCTCATTGGGCTTCTCTGCACCCATAAATCAGTGCCACAGGGACATGGTACCAGCAACAAAAGGGAAAACCATTGTTACATATGTTTATTGTAGTGTTACTGAGAGGAATTAATGATTTATAGTCTAAAGGTTAGTTCGCAGGTAATAACTTCTTGGACTTTACTGTAGATGAAACTGCTGTAGAAATATACTGCAGGATCTATTTTTCTGAGTGACCACATGTTTAATTTCTACACTGAACATTCGAATGGACTAACACAGCCTTGACCTTGTACTGTTAGGCGTACCTTTCAGTGTCAGTAATTTCTGCTCATGCCCAAAGGTCTTCTGAAGTTGATCCTCATGGTTGATCCTCCTGTACTAAAGGCCAGGTAGTAGCACAGATTGAGTGCAGTGAAGTCACATGCTCTACCCCCCCTACCCCCGCCCCTGTTCTGACACTGCAGATGTTGATGAGTGCTTGGAGAACAGATGTCACCCCTCGGCTACCTGCTACAACACCCCCGGCTCCTTCTCCTGCCGCTGCCAGCCTGGCTATCATGGGGACGGACTTCAGTGCACACCTGGTAAGGGGGAGGCCAGATTAGGCACAGAGAACTGGCTCCTTCAGCACTATTTTTCTATAGCACTTCAGCCCACTCTTGATTTCTGGTCGGAGGCTGTAGTTAGTGGATCTTCAGGCTCTGGTTATTTCCCAGTTACCACCAGGGCTCGGTTTGTTGTTCACAGCTATTCGAATTCTGGGAGGCCTGGGTGTGGCCCATCCATTGTCCTACCTATGAGCAGTTCTGGTTAACGGCCCTAATGACCTGCTTTGCCTTGATAAGTGCGAGTTAGAAGTATTGAGACTCAGGTTACTAAGCAGGAGTGCTGTGCTCTGGTGAGCTGGGCGCAGCCTCCCCTATGACTGCTCTGGGACTTGGCCCGAGGGGCAGTCTAGTGACAGCTGTTGACCTGGGGCTCCTCAGACTTAAACTCTGGACTCAGGAGACAAGCCAAACTGTTTCCTCCTGAGCCTCTGGGATGTTTGGACCAAAGCCACGGCTGCTCTTCATTTTATCCAGACAGCAACAGGAGCTAGAGGCGGACGGGAGGGGCTGCTTCACAGTAAAGTTAGCCTAGGCACTTACAGGGCAGACTGCGAGAATTAGGGAGGTATTGGGAAGTTAGTGGCAGAGCTAAAATAAGAATCCAGGACTCCAAATTCCCAGTAACTTGCTCATTTTCCCACATTATGCTGCCTTCCAACTATGGAAGAAAAAGCCTCCGACAGGAGACCTTGAGGTTGGCTCATAAAAGCAGGTGGGTAGCAATGCCTTTTATTCCTCCTCCTCCTCCTGTGTCTCCTCTGCCCCCGCCCTGAAGACACCACCTCAGGACTGAAAACCTGTGAGCGTCAGCAGCGCGCCGCCCAGGCTCAGCACCTCTACCCGGGCGTCAGGATCCACATCCCCCAGTGCGACGAGCAGGGCCACTTCCTGCCACTGCAGTGCCACGGCAGCACCGGCTTCTGCTGGTGTGTGAACCCCGATGGTCATGAAGTCCCTGGTACCCGGACGCCACCCGGCTCTAACCCACCTCACTGCGGACCCCCAGGTGAGCCAATCCAGAAAGAAACCTTGTGCCTGGTTAGGCCTGGGGCTTGGGGAGCAGAATGGCACTGGCTGTGGGTAGATTATAATCCCTGCCCAGACCACGCAGACTCAGGGCTGATGACCATCCTTTATGACACCATCCTCCTTCCTTCTAGGAACACTCGAGTGCATGCACTCAGCTACATGCACATTCACATTACAGGGGCATAGAGACATGCACACACGATATATGTGATCCCGGCATGCATTGTACTCCAGCCTCCTGACTCTTGTCTAATACAAAACTCGCCTGCATGATGGGGTCAGCTTGAAGGGAGAGAATGGGTTCTACCCACGATTGAGATTGAGTGTGTAGGTCAGGCTGAGGCCACTGCCCTGTACCTGTTAGGGCAGCTTAGAGATGTCAGACCCAGAGGGTCTTGCCAGACCAGCTTTTTGTCCAAAAGAAAAATTGCCTTTCCCATATAACTGTCGCTTCACTTGGCCTTCTGAGTTACAGGAAACTGCCTGAAGGCTGTTTTAATAGCATTAGGAAACATAAGTATGTCATTTGTGGGTGGATCCAGCTAGTTTGCTCTGAGCAAATAACCCCAGCTCCCTCTATCCAGCCCAACATGTCCATGGGGAAGTCACCATTGGCCCAGCTGCCTTCAGAAGAGAAGCAGGAACCTGTTTTATTAGCCCCTGTGATCTGAGATGCTGATGATAAACATGTCTGTTTTCATCGTCACTCCCCATCTGGATGGGGCATGGTTATCAAGTGCTCACAGGTTACGCCAACCACAGGTTGCCAAGGCAGGTTTCTGCTCCTTGCAGAACTGTTCAGAGATGGGAAGAACTTCATTTTTTAAAAACAGAAGAACTTGATTGTGAAGAACGTAGAATTTGGTGTGATACCGTTTCAGCCAAAGTAATTCCTCTATCAATGCGCTTGCTATATTCAAAGATCCATTCTTAGTGTTGAAAAGGTTTCCATAAATACTAGTCTTGGCTTTTAATGTATGTGAATATGAAGAACTAGAGAATTACTACCAGCTTTGATCCTTTTAAAATATTAATTATTATGGCCAGGACATTAGTGATTCATATAGGTAAAAATGGGTAATGCTTCATCTAGCTCAGCGATCGCCTTTCGGACCTCACTGACTGCCAGTGGTCCAGGGACCACTGGTTGGCGACTGCTGATCTAGCTGTTTCCACAGTGACACTCCTAGTTCCTATTTTTAGGAAAAGATTTTGCAGCCTCCTTCCCCCACACTGCCCCCCCCCCAAAAAAAAAGAATACAAAGAAATCCCGTTTCACTCATGCCTACTGGTTCTGACTCCAGCTGGGATTTGAAGGAATCAGATGTTGGGAGGTTCCTTGGGGGAATGGTTCAGAATTCTGTTGCATTTACGAAGACAAGCATGTGTTAAGGACAGTGATTCAAAAGGGAGCTGAGAGCATGGGAAGTTCATTGCTAAAAGAGAGGCATGTTCTTTCGGGCACTCTTTCCTGTGGCCCAGACTTCCCTTTTGGCTGCCATTTCTGACTGGTCTCATCTACATAATGGGGTCAGCTTGAAGGGGGAGAGAACAGTTTCTGCCCACAATTTCAAAATATTTAAAACCCTGCCAACCAGAAACAGAAGGAAAATAAAGCCATGGTCAGATTGAGAAGGAGCTTCATATAGTAAGGCATGAGAGGGATGCCCACGTGTGAGGGAGGTGTGGTGCCATTTCCCAGAAGCTGACTGTGCTGTGTGTCCTCATTCCAAACAAAGACATTCCTCACTGGGTGGTCCCTGAACCAAGAATGGGTCCTCTGAGTTTGGAATGTGGACCAGTGGTGGTGTTGGGAACTTCTCCAGGGATGGAGGGCAGGCGTTTGAGAAAGCAGCACATCCCTCTCTGGGTTCATTGAGACACATCTGGGTGAGGAAATCAGTTTTTCCTTCTGCATGAGGTCTTAACAAGAGCTGTGCTTCCCGTGGGTTATGAACGATGATGAGTCTTGTAGTTGAGCCTGTTGGGTTTGAGCCCTGAGGATTTTATTCCCCATCTTCCTGCTTTTCTAGAGAAATTGTAGGTGTTGGAGCCCAACTATAGTGTTTCCAGCTTGTTCTTTGAAGCTGTTGGCGATTTTGATCAAAGGAATGACATGAAAGGACTTGTTTGTTTTTTAAATATATCTTTATTGATTTCAGAGAGGAAGGGAGAAGGGAGAGATAGAAACATCAATGATGAGAGAGAATCATTGATTGGCTGCCTCCTACATGTCCCCTACTGGGGATCAAGCCTGCAACCTGGGCATGTGCCCTTGACCGGAATCAAACCTGGGACCCTTCAATCCACAGGTTGATGCTCTATCCACTGAGCCAAACCAGCCAGGGCTTGAAATGACAGTTTTAAAGGGACTTTTTCTGGCTCCGGGTTGAATTTACATTAAGGGGCAAGAAGGAGGGGAGAAGCAGGGAAAGCAGCTGTGGCACGAGGTAATGGGGCGTGGACCAGGGTGATGGGGGTGGATGTGGTAAGATGTGAAGATATTCTGAATGTATTGTGAAGGTACAGCTGACATATGTGAGCGAGAGAAAGGAGTCCAGGATGGTTGGACCTGAGCAATGGAGAGGTGGAGGTGCATTACTGATAAGGGAAAGTCCAGGGGCCCAGATTTTGTTAGTCCTCCTCTGAGATTTCTGTGATACATCCAAATGGCGGTGCCAAGTAGGCACTTGGCTGTCTCTTCTGCACACTATAGGCCAGTGATGGCAAACCTTTTGAGCTCGGTGTGTCAGCATTTTGAAAAACCCTAACTTAACTCTGGTGCCGTGTCACATATAGAAATTTTTTGATATTTGCAACCATAGTAAAACAAAGATTTATATTTTTGATATTTATTTTATATATTTAAATGCCATTTAACAAAGAAAAATCAACCAAAAAAAATGAGTTCGATTTGTTTTATATATTTAAATGCCATTTAACAAAGAAAAATCAACCAAAAAAATGAGTTCGCGTGTCACCTCTGACACGCATGTCATAGGTTCGCCATCACTGCTATAGGCTGTGAGTGGCAGGAGATAAAAACAGGAGCAGCACTTTCCGTTTCGGGTCCTTTGGGCAATCCTCCCACAGGTGGCTGTGCTATAGGCTGTAACAGAGCCCTCTCGGACAGAGAACTGGTGTTTGGGACAGGCCACGACGGCCCTGTGGAAGCAGTCTGGGGTATTGTGGGTAGAGAAACTGCTCTGCAAAAGAAGCTAATGGAGTGTAAGCATGGTGGTGAGCGGGGAGGGAGGGAAGAGGGGCAGGGTGCTGGAGAAACATGGTAGGAAGGTGGAACCTACAGAAAAAGGTTCAGCTTTGAGATAATACCAGGAACAGCATGGCCAGACGACTTCCAGGAACTGGAGTGTCACTACCTCTCTGTGCTCCCATATACCAATCACGATAAGTTACGCTTTCACCAGCGTAGTCCTCCAGTGGACAGGTACTGAGGGCCGCATAGGTGGACATTCAGGAATGCTTTCCAAGACAAGCACTAGCCAGCCAGCCTGAAGATAACCCTCTCAGATGCAAGTCCTAGAGTTTGAAGCAAGTGGGAAAGAAGCAAAGATTGCTTTAAGCGTCATGTAGGCCACTGCGCCCCACAGTGTTCTGTTCGCAGAGGCCCTGGGCCTCTCCTGTCCAGAGTGAGCTCGCCCCCTTCCCAGGCTGAGTGAGCCCTGCACCTGATCTTAACCTCCTCTTGTTCTTTCCCGACGTGGTGGGGCCTTGATGGCAGATCCTCCTGGCCTGGGAAGATGGGAGCATCCAGAGGACCCCATTCTCATGGTTCCTGTGGAGGACTTCTTAGAGCACTTGACTGCTCTGGTCTGTGTTCAGGGACTTGGCGGAGGCCCGCTAATGCACGTGAGGAGGAGGGAGGCCAGGCGGCCAGGCTGCACTCTGTCCTTGGCTTACAATCAAAGGCTTTTTTGTCCCATCTGCTCAGCGCCCACCCAGAGGCCCCAGACCATGTGTGAGCGCTGGAGGGCAAACCTGCTGGAGCACTACGGTGGCACGCCCAGGGACGACCAGTACGTGCCGCAGTGCGACGACCTGGGCCACTTCACCCCCATGCAGTGCCACGGGAAGAGTGACTTCTGCTGGTGTGTGGACAGAGACGGCAGAGAGCTGCAGGGCACCCGCTCCCAGCCAGGCTCCACCCCTGCATGTAAGCACCCGGGGCAGCCCTCACTCACCTCAGCGGCCTCTGAGGTTTCTGTCGGGAGGCTGTGTATGAAGGCGGGCAAACAAGGGGTTAACAAATCCAATGAGACAAGTCACTACTGTGTGGTGTTGATTTATAATCTGATCCACCCAAGATCCCAATTTGGACATAATGTTTGATTTTGTCATTAGCCGTTTCTGTAACTAGAACATCTGGAACTCAGCTCAGCACGCAGTTACTCCCCTTCCCCAGCCCAGGGTGAAAGGGGACGCATGTCACCCCGGGGGGCCCCAAAGAGAAGCTGACACAACTCTGGCTCTGGTTTCTTTCCCTTAAAATGAAGAAAAAAACCCAAAAAACTGCTTTGTTCTGAGGGAGATGTGTTGCTGTCTTCCTCCCTAGTAATTGGCAGTGATTTACATAATTGATCCTTGAAAAAAAAAACCCTAGAAATTAGAATTTCTTTAAAGGAACATCTGGAGCACATCTGTCTAGGTTTAAGAACTTTTGATGTTTTTGGAGGCTCTGGTCTATGGGAAAGTAACTGTTCTCTCTCCCCGCCCACCCTTGTTTCCTTTTCTCTCTGCTCACTCTTTCCCACGGCAGGTATACCCACGGTTGCTCCACCCTTGGTCCGGCCCACGCCTCGGCCTGATGTGATTCCTCCATCCGTGGGCACCTTCCTGCTCTATGCCCAAGGCCAGCAGATTGGCTACTTGCCCCTCAGTGGTACTAGGCTTCAGAAGGACACAGCCAGGACCCTGCTGTCGCTGCATGTAAAGAGGATTTCGCATGTGGGATGGAGCTGCGTGGGGGTTCAGATCTGGGGAGGGGCCTGAGATGGAGGGAGGTTGTGGAGGATTTCTGAGCTGCAGTCTGTCTTCATGGGCCTGATACCAGCACCACAGGAAGTGGGGCTCCCTGTTGCTGGGTCACGTCTGACCAAGGCTGCCGCCTCGTTGGTTCATGGGGTTTCCGATATGTGGAAAGGGCATTTCAGGGTTGTCAGGATACTGAGGCAGTATGGTGAGCCAAGGGAAAACTGACTTAACCCCAGGCCCCAGGGTGCTTTCAATGCCCCCCACATTTCCAGAGATCTAGAAATCACGACAGGAGTGGCTGCAGGGTGTGGTTCCGGGGGTCAGATGAGAATCCCAAGTGGAAATCCATTAATGACTGCCTCAGCGTTACTCCCCTCTCCCCTCCCATTTTGGTTCTTATCTTTGGCTCCTTCTAGATGAGTTGGGGAGAGAGTGATGCTGGAAAAGGAGTGGACAGCTCTCCCTCGGGATGCTTGCCGCTTCCTGAGCCAGCCACTCCCTGTTGTAAGGCACTCCATTTCGGAGGAGGGACTCTTCTCTCAAATGGAGAAGAAAAGGGAGGTCACCAGAAAGGCAGTGCCACTTGTAGTGGAAAATGGTCTGGTTCCATTTCTAAGCTTCACGCTCCAGGTACTTGCTTATGTAACAGTACAGTGTCCGTGTTTACTTCTGTTGATGATGAACCCCATATCTGGTTCCGAAGAAGTTTAGAAGCAGCCAGTGTTTAGAAAAAGATGTTTTTTTTCTTCCTTTTTGAGTTTTTGTGTGTTTTCTTGGCAAACACTAAGCATACTCTTTTTTTTATAAAAGTTTCTCTAAAAGAGGTAGAAACTCAGAAGTTATCACAAGTAACCATCTATTTATTCTAGCCATGTCACATGGCTTCTCTGCATTTCTGAATTTGTCTCTGATGAGGACAGGGTGGTGGTGGAACTGAAAGAGAAATGGAACACGGGTTATAAGCACACCTTGGGGAAATTTACTGAAACGGGGACTTTTTTCTCCAAATAACTTTGAAGTCATTACATGGGTTAAGGAATCCCATGATTCCCTGGGTTAATGGAAGCCCATGTGGATGTGTACTCTTGCCTGAGACACATGACTTCTTAATTTTCAAGTAAAATTGTATTTGACCTTCAGACCCTCCTACCCCATATAATCTGTTCCCTTTTCCACAGGAGCCAAATCCTGCTTGTGTAGTGGTTCTCATCCTGACTCCTCTGCCAGAGGCCGTAAGTCACGCCAGCCCCAGGCTTGTTAGGCAAGCAGGAGCTGGCGTGGCCTCAGGGACAGCCAGATGGCCCCTAGATGTTGGCTTTGCACATTCGGCTGGGCTTCTCAAAGCAGGAATCTGGGTTGGAAATCAAATGAAGCAAGTACTGTGCAGACTTTTGGAAAGGAGTATCACTGATGCAGCATTTTATAAGACTTTGCAGTTTATTTAGCAATAAGGGAGATGAAACCTCCCTAGCCAGAAGTTGAGTGACGACCATTCCCCAGTTCCTTAACCCATCAAACTGTAGACTTTCTTTTACCCAAGAGTACAACCAAAGAATTGCTTTGCAATGAGGGACAGAGTTGAGGGTGACGGCACCTGGGCTAGGGGAAAGAGCTCATATCACAGGGGAGGGGAGCGTAGATTTTGTTGTTATTTGTTAACAAATTTTAGAAAGCTTGTTCAAAAAGTGCTGATAACATTTGAAAGGAGTCACTGCTTTTGTCCATTAAAATATTAAGACCTTACTTTGCTGAGACTAACATCTGTCCTTCAATCACTGAATGGGCTAATTTTTTTCATGCAGTCACTTTTGCTTTTACTGCCAACAGAAATAGTGAATATTGAGAGCTTACTGCATATTCATTTCTGATTAGGACACTTCACAAGACTTTATGGTATTAATTTTTATAGCAGCTATATGAAGTGTAGGTACTGTTACCTTCATTTTGGAAATCAGGAAACCAAGACACAGAAAGCTTAAGTACCAGAATCGCACAGCTAAGTGGCCAAGCTTGGCTTTGACTTCAAGAAATCGGCCTGCAAAGCCTACATGTCTAACCACTGAGCTTGGCTACCTGTACAGTGCAGGGTTGTTCACTGCAGACATGCATGTGTGAGGCAGCTGAGTATGAACTCAGGGGAAATACAAGGAGTCCTAATTCTTCCAATTCTGTGTTCTGGCCCACACAGGGCTCCATAATTGTGGGAATTGACTATGACTGCCGGGAGAGGATGGTGTACTGGACGGATGTCGCTGCGCGGACAATTAGCCGTGTCAGTCTGGAACCGGGAGCAGAGCCTGAGACAATCATTAATTCAGGTCAGCAGCTTCACCCAGAAGACACTTCCCATTTCATTTGATTCCTTGGAAGTCCAAGTTATTTTTGCCTGTTTATCCCAAAGTCTCCCCTCTATTTTAACCCAATAGGGGAAACTAAGTTCTATGCAAGTCACTTGTGCGCTGTACAACAGCCTCTTTATAAACAAACATGTTCATACATAAGGAATAAGAAGGTGATTCTTGCTGTGGGCCCTTTCTATTGAGAAGTTGGGCTCCCAGAGGAAAGGCTCACAGTTAAGGATTCAGGGTGAGGCCACACTGATGCTGCCTGGGACACCAGCTCTGTGGATGCCTGGTGCACTCAGGCTGCTAGGTCTGTTCATAGACCAGTGGCTCTCAACCTTCCTAATGCCGCGACCCTTTAATACAGTTCCTCATGTTGTGGTGACCCCCAATTTCATTGTTACAAATTGAACATAATTAAAGCATAGTGATTAATCACAAAAACAATATGTAATTACATATGTTTTCCGATGGTCTTAGGCGACCCTGTGAAAGGGTCGTTCGACCCCCAAAGGGTCGCGACCCACAGGTTGAGAACCGCTGGTCTAGACCAGCGACTTTCAACTGGTGTGCTGCAGTTGTTAAAACATGCAATACCTGACTATTTAGTCAGGGGCACTGACCTCTCTTCCCTTAGATTGTCAAATGAAAAAATGATATCAGCCAACACAACAGCAGCCATCTGGTGTGAATTAATCAAAATGATACCTTTTTTTTTTGTCATTTCGGCAAAAATCATATTTTGGGTGTGCCACAGAATTTTAACAATTAGTTTGTGTAACCTAGTTCTTCCGACTTAAGGGACTCTCAGGACTTTGTTGTTGTTGTTCAAACATAAATCTGTTTCAGGTTCACCTGCTCCAGTCCTGCCTTTTTTTTTATTTCCAGATCTGATAAGCCCTGAAGGCCTTGCCATTGACCACTTTCACAGAACGATGTACTGGACAGACAGTGGCCTGGATAGGATAGAGAGGGCCACGCTGGACGGCTCTGAGCGCAAGGCTCTCTTCCACACGGACCTGGTGAATCCCCGAGCCATCACTGTGGATCCTATCCGAGGGTCAGCTGGGCCTTCCTAATTCTCCATTACCTGTAGATCCTGATTTGAAGTCCTTGGATTTAAATGCGGTGGGGAGTCAGAACAAAAGCAGAAAGAAAAGCCCAAATGTGTTAACAGTATTTATTGAGGAGCTACTAGGTGTCAGGAACTGTTCTTTTTATCAGATGATAAGGTAGGGCCTGTCTGAGGTCAATACTTAAACTAGAATGAAGTGGGTCTCCTTCAGCAACACAGTAGGAAGTCAGTGTTAAAACCACAGTAGGGTTTATGCCCATTAAATGGTAACCAAAACTCACACCTGGCATTTTATTTCTCAGACCTCTTTCATTGTAGCAAAATGAAGAAGAAAATGTTCCCTGTCCATAACTGCTAAGGTCATCACTGGGACATATAACTTGGTCAATGTTTCAGTACTTGTTAGAACCAGGGAGGATTGCTGTATCTTGAGAAGCTCTTGCCATATTTAATGGGGCTTCTACCAAATGAAGTTCCAGAGAAAATCCTCAATAAGTGAAGGAAACATTGTTTTTGACTAAGAAATACTTAGTGAAAAGCCTCAAAGAAGGTTCTGAAGTTTGACTTGTACACACTCAGGGTGCTTCTTTTTCTACTCCATTTAATTTATCCACAGCAACTTGTACTGGACAGACTGGAATCGAGATGCTCCTAAAATTGAAATGTCATCTTTATATGGAGAAAACAGAAGAATTCTGGTGAATAATGACCTTGGACTACCCAATGGTTTAACCTTTGACCCCGTGTCCAAACTGCTCTGCTGGGCAGATGCAGGTAATACTACTGATGGGATGCAGATACAGAATGCTTCATTACAGTGGTGCAAGCCCTTGATCAGATTTTATAACAAAACAAAATCCCATCTTTTGGCTTAAATTTGTAACAGTACAGCACATAGAATCTATTCCTTTGGTATGTAAACTTTCAAAAGACATTTTGTAATGATGCTTACAATGAACTTCCTAGGGTTTTAGGGTGTGTAAATATGAATTCAGCACTTAAGTTTCAGGGGTAGTACTATGTCCCTCATTTTTGTATTGTGTGCCATTTCCCCACATGAATACTTGGCATGCTTTCAAAGTTAAAAAGAAATATTACCCACTGTTAGAATTGACCGATTTAGATAAATGAACAAAAGGTTATAGGTGGTTTTCCTTTGGCCCGTGTTATAAATTTCTAAGTATCTGTCTAGCGGTCAGTATGCCATTATGCTGAGGACATTCTTGAAAAGCGGTATGGCAGCTTCACTTCAGTAACAAGTTCAGATTGCCGATAGCCAGGCTAACATTCTCTGTCGTGTGATTTCATCATGAGCACTACTGAAAAGAAGCAGTATGTCTATATACCACAGAACATGAAAACGGCCGTTCCTAAAGAATTTATCATCTAAAAAAGGGGACTATAATGCACATAGGTCACTATTATAAAACCAGTTGTCCAAACAACAGTTAACATTTTTAAAAGTATTTGCAATTTAAATCCAGGTCCTGTAAGAAATGTGAAACTTGGAAATTTTTAACTTGTTTAGCTATGGCAAAATTTTCACAATTGGCTTCCTTTAAATTGAAAAATAGAAGTCATGTTGCCCCTTTAGTTACTTTTTATTTCTACCTAGAAACTAGTTAAAAGGCAATCTTGGCTATTACACATTACTTACAAAGTACAAATATTTATCCAAATGTTATGTTTACACTTGAAATTAATTATAAAAAAGCTTCTCTCTAATGCCCTACTTTGGGAGAAACTTGGCTAAATTTCTGTAAAAGCAATCCTTTCTTCCCAAAAAAGGATTAAGAGTTTAAACTCTATTAAAAACTGCAATGTTATTAAACAATTTAAAGACTGGTAATAGAACAGAAAATTTTAGTTTTTAATTTTTATCACTGCAATGGGAATAAAATAGCTATTTCTTCTTCTACCTTTCTTTAAGATGGAATCTATCAGCCACTATTATTTTTGGCAAGGTTCCCTCTCCTCTTCCCCATGGCATGAAAGTATCTTTTTTCCTCTTCGTTTTCAAAGGAACCAAAAAACTGGAGTGTACACTGCCTGATGGAACTGGACGACATGTCATTCAAAACAACCTCAACTACCCCTTCAGCATTGTTAGCTATGCAGATCACTTCTACCACACGGACTGGAGGAGGTGAGCCTGACACATTCTGGATGAGCCTGAAAATGCAAACTGTTCTGGGGGATACATCGCTTGTTTCACCTAATGTCAGCTAGTGACTTCAGTAATTAAGCCCTCTACTGACGTTTTCATTTCATTATCTTTATTAGTAGATAGCATCTTTTAAACGTTACCCAGAAATTTAACGGTAATGCTCACATATGGCTTAAAAGTGGCAGAGCTATTAAGTAATAACTATCCAAAAAGGAAGCGCTTTAATCTAAATATGATCTTCAGAGTTATAACTGGCTTAAGTGGCACCATGAAGTATATTAGTTATGTGATATAAAATGACACTGTGGACTTACTAGTTGTCTACCAGTTCTCCAAGGAGGAATTGGGGAACATTAAAAAAATATATACAAGGTTGGTAAAAGTGGGTTTACAGTTGTTTGTGTGGAAAGACATGAGTTATTATTATAGTTTTAATTCAAAAGAATGTCACAGACCTACTTTGCCCACTCCTGTAGTATCTGAGCTCTTCCATACTAAACCCTGTAATTTTGATTTAATTGATCTTGCATGGGGCCCAGGCATCAGTATTTTAACAGATCTTCGTGATTCCAACACCCAGTTAGTGGTCCTCAAACTTGAGCATGGATCAGAGTCATTCTGAGGGCTTATCCTATATAATAAAAGGCTAGTATGCATATTGACCGAACGGCAGAATGACTGATCTCTATGACGCACACTGACCACCAGGGGACAGACACTCAACGCAGGAGCTGCCCCCTGGTGGTCAGTGCACTCCCACAGGAGGAGCGCCACTCAGACAGAAGCCAGGCTCACGGCTGGCCAGCGCAGCGGACCTAAGCTGTCAGTCGGACATCCCCCGAGGGCTCCTAGACTGCGAGAGGGCGCAGGCCGGGCTGAGTGCACAAATTTTGTGCACCAGGCCCTCTAATTAAAACATATTACTGGGTCCTATATCCCAGAATTTGATTAAGTCTGAAGGAGGGCCCAAGAATTCGCATTTCTACCAAGTTCCCAGATGATGCTGGTCTGAGGACCACTTTGAGAACCACTGCTACAAACCTTCTGAATCTAAATGAGTCAAAACTCATTTTGTTATATTAATTTAAAATATGTATTCTAAAAGGCTGTAGAGATTTTTCTCTTTTGAAACTTACGACTTCATGTTTCCTTTCTGTTCCCAGGGACGGTATTATATCAGTCAATAGAGACAGTGGCCAGTTTACTGACGAGTATCTCCCAGAACAGCGATCTCATCTCTACGGGATAACTGCAGTCTACCCCTACTGCCCAGCAGGTAAACAACATGCTCAGGCTGCTCCTTTGGATTAGCAGGGGAGGGGAGGACAGATCTGGTAACTGATTCTGGCTGCTGCCTCTGACACTGCCACCAGTGAGAGCCACATTGAGCTGGAAAAGTTAATGGCCAACCCACGGGGTGACCAGTTTTTACTACCTTAAGTCTACCTAACTAAACTATACACAAAACAGGTCAGCCTATTAGGATATTTCTCCTTTAAAAAGACTTACGTTGCAACTCAGTTATAAAAAATACTCACGCACTGTCCTCTCCCACACTTTCCCTTACAGGAAGAAAATAAATATAGCATCCTAAAGGACTTGAGTTTACAATCAGATTCTGGACCCTAAAGAACATTTACTGCAAACAAAGGTGAAGAAAGTGAAAAAGGAATTGGCCATTAAAACTTCTGGGACATACAAAATGGACATTTTCAGTGCAAAAAGACTAAGTATATTTTGTGAAAAGTTTATACCTCAATCTTTACTACTGTATTTTTAAAAACAAAAATTATTGCAAGTTTAAAAGAGGTAATAGAATTTTAATTGTTGCTTATTAAAGCAACTTTTTATAAACATTTATGTCATATTTAAAAAGGTCAAATTCGTTCAACTAAGAACCAATTAGAAATATGTCAAGACCCTATATGAGTTCTTTTTGGCCAAGAAATTAAAGCACAAATGACCAGTATAAAAATAAAACCCTAAAGATCATAAATTTGACATAGAGAAGGCTATGCAGAACTGATGGGAAAGAACCAACTTATTTATAGTTTCCCAACAAAAGTTCTAAGACTTAAAATATTTTTTACCTCTGCATTACTTCATTTCTATTTATATTAAAAGGTGCTAGAACATTTCAGTTTGTATTTCCTGTAAGTCCCTCTATAGAATAACCCACAGAAATTACTACATTTATAAATACCAAAGATGTATCAGTCCTCAAATTTTCTAGATTACTCCAATAAAATATTTTAAGTTTTCTTATGACTTTTTGAGGATGTGTATTGTTTCTATAACAAAGCTGGGTGTTGGTATGTACCTTAATTACAAAGGAAGAAACAGATTAATTATACATAAACATAACACATAGTCCAAAAAAAAATCCGCTTTCCCAAACTTTATTAAAGAAAAAGCAATGATGGTAAATCTCTAAAACATAGTCAATTTTCTGGGACTCTTCCCTTGAAAATGTGATGTTTGATTTTGAAACACATACCACGGTGTGCATGGTTCCCAACTGTACTAAATAGGTGAGAGGCTGAAATCCTAACAGGTTCATCTTCCAACTTTCCCCAGTCTGTGGTCTGTCTTTGGATCAGCAATAATTGCCTGAACAGCTACTATGGCTTCATTAATTTTTGTCTGTAGCTCTCTGAGCTCTTCTATATGCAGCAATCGCAGAATTTGAGCAGCTTCATTAAGAACTGCATCTATTTATAAGAAACATGGCAAAATTAATAACTTTTATATTTCAGACCACTCATTTCCCCCAAAATGTTCACCAAGTTTCTAAAATATTTTGAATTAATCATCAAAACAAAATCACTTACCTCCTGTGTCAAAACCAAGAATATGCTTGTCTAAAGCAACAGGCAACCCCTTTAAAAAAAAAATGGACAAAATGAGGCGATAGTTAAGTATCACCTCTTTTCTTATCTAAAACTAAAGAGCAGCTAGCTATTATTTTAACCCTTTTAGTCACAGTAGCAAGGGGAATGAGAGTTCTCTTAAATTTGCATTTTGATGTTTGTTTTTCCCTACTATAACCGGTGAGGAAAGAATGGCCTTCAAATAAAGTGGGAGGTTAATTCCATAACCCATCCAATCCTTTAAGACCAGGCATATAAAATAGCTCCTTTTTGCTGTAGTGCCCCTGTCACTACTGCAGGGCTGCTATTATTCTGTTTTACCTACAGTAAGCAGCAGTGTACAGGGCAAATGGAATAGGACTACTTTTAATATTACTTTCCCGAGCACATTAATTTGTCTGCAAATTGCACAAACCTAAAACATAGTTTTTCAGCCAGAAATTTTAAAAGATTATCTATATGTAATATATATAATTTAACTTTCAACAGTTCATTTTGAAGTTACTTTGAATAGAATCTAAACCATAGCGATACTTCAATGCTAAGTTGTCACTACTCAATTCTTGCCTAATCTATTAATGAAAATCTACCTAGGTTCGATCTGCTTCAAAATAGCTAATAAACACACTAGAAACAAACTGGTATGGAAACTCAGTGAGCAAAACTAAAGAGTAGAATTGTACTGTGCTAGGCTGTACCAGAGGCTCTCTTTCCCCTTTGTCTGCCCCAAACCCAAAAAATACCTCTGTGGCTGAAGATGACCACATGCTAGTTATAAACAGTTACAAACAAGAACACAACTGTAAAACTTCTCCACTGTATTATTATTTATAGCATGGAATCTTTTGAGATGACATTAAAACTAAGATTTATTTGGAGCACTGAGAATAAAACTAAATTTTACTTTGTAAAGAGCAGCGGTGATTTGGCTCTGTCCTTATTTGCACTGCCTTCCAAACCATAGCTTTACTGAATGAATTTACTCTCTGTTTATAGTGTGGGAGAAATAGGCTGGCCTTTAACCCAATTTCCAGTGTCTGGATTCACACATAATTAATAAACCAGTAAGAACCTTTAAAAGAAACTGTCTTTTAGAGGGAGTACACTTACCTGGCATCAATAACCTTTTAATAGAGGACAAATGACATTGGGGAACTGAGGGAGGCAAAAAAAAAAAAAAGGACCAGGGTTCAGGATGGTGGTTGTACCAAAGGCTGTCGCTGCAACATCTGTACAGCAGGAAGGGGGCATTATCAGGCAGCTGCTGCTAACCCGTGAGGACATTCTCTGTATTGCCCCGTAGTCAATGAGACTTTTGGGACATTTAGATTTATGGTACAATTTATCTCAAAACTTCTCAGAATTATTAGATAGTTATGCTGTAGTTTTCTCATTCTACTAAGATGAGTTTTAGTCACCTATACCCTGAACCTCACACTCTAGTAGCCTCTCTATCCCCAATTCACCTAGATCATCAACTACCTCATGTAAACCACCACACACGAATCCTTGTCTCAACCACGTATCCACTAGGTGACCTTATGCAAGTTACTTAGGTTTTATGCTAGCAAATAGAAAAGGTAAAATGAGATTTCTCTGAAGAAACAAAAGAACAAACGTAGGATTTAGGTCAAAAAGAAAAATATTAGGAGGTTGTGTCCTGTTCCCCAGCAATTAGTCAAAATAACCCAGTATATTTCACAAGTGCACATTCCTTTAAATAAACTTCAACTAGGTAGATGCAGTGGTTTACACTGGTAGACTGGATGTGCCATTGGCAGCTTCTCGAAGGTGTGAAGGGAGATAAACATGAGTTCATTTTTCACTCAAAATGGTTAGACACAATTTGCTTAGAAACCACATTCAATCCCCTTGAAGTAAGCTATCCTTTCTCTGGGCAGTTCTAACACAAAATGGATACCTTAAGCAGTAACATGCAGAGTTTAAACCCATGACAACACCAGAAGAAACTTTCATTAATAATTACTTTAGATTTTACTTAAAAAAATACATACCTCTTTTGCTTGATTTGCTTTAGCAACTGCATCCTGTGTCAGGCGTTCCTGGACCAAAATGCGAATTGCCTAAGAAACCCAAAAATACTGTTTTTAGTTTTCACTGGCTGTTTGTCATCTTTTCTTCTCTGAGTCTAGATAAGAAGGATGCCCAGTTTGATCAAGTTAGAATGACCTAGTTCATTAACAAACTCCCCATTAAAAAAACAAACATATTGTAATAAAAGTTCTCACATTTAATATTTAAAATGTGAAATGATACCCAAAACAATTTAAAACATTTTTTGAATAGGTAACTCATGTGTGCAGTAAGTAAGTAAATAAATAAATAAATAAATAAATAAATAAATAAATAACGGCACATGGTAAAAAGTAGGTCTCCTTCCTTGTCCAAGCCTTAGCCATCCCTCCAGAAGACAATCATTGTTACCAGATCCTTGGATTCTTATTAAAAGTACAAGCATACTCAGGCAAACATGTGCACACACATGCAATCTCTGACACGAAGGGTAGCACATCACATACACTGTCCTTGCTTTTTTCTCTTAATTATAGTAAAATGTTTTCAGGTCTTTCATAGAACATGTTTTTTCATCACCAAGGAATTTTATTCCAGCAGTCTCAAGTGCATACATGCACTTGCATAAACTAAAAAAATAAGATTTTAAATGGAATTTTAACTAATGGATGACAATTACAATTCAAAAGTAAGTGAAAACTGGAAATTTTTTTAAATAATAAAAACAAATTAAATGCTACATTTGAGAAGAATTACTTAAACCAATCTTTAACAGTGATTGCAAATGTAAACAGTGTGGTGGTCGAACAGTTAATATATTGATTCTCACAGTTGGCAAATCTATGAAGATGTTTTCCATGTTGTTATGCATTGTTTGAATGATTCTTAAAATAACTCAAAGGACAATCATGCAACTAGGATTAGAATTTTATTAAACTTATGATTATAGCTAACTTTTACTTTTTCCCATTGGGTGTTTAAAGTATAACAAAGAGAACCTCCAAAATGCTAGATTGTCTTTCTCCTCCCAGTTTATGATTAAAGCTGATATGTATACTGTAGAACTGTTCCAAATAATTTACATAATTGCCTAGGTAAGGAAAAAGCCTTTGAAAGGGCTAAATTTCACTAAATACAACTTTTTGTCTCTTGACATCCAATCTGAGTTGAGAAAATCCAAGTTGACATTCAGAGTCAGCATACAGAATAATAATCTAGGAACAGAATAGTCTTTCCCTTGTTACAACTGCCATTTATTACATACAATTCTAAATAGTAGAATAAATTAATCTAATAATAGAATAAAGAAAATAGAGTAAGGCTTAATCCTTCTTATGGGTAGAGTGAAATTTAATTCACTGCAAAGCAATTTAAAAGTAATTTACATGTGCAAGGTGTAGATTTTTATGAGAAACTAAAACTTTAATCAAACTAAAATAATGTCCAAGTCTGGTATTGTAAGTACCACTCCCCTCTCCAGGAGATCCCCACTATACTGTCACAATTACTTGGCATAAATTTTCTGAAATATGAGTATATTTTTCCTGTCAGAAATAAGAGACCTTTTTCAGACTACTGGAATCCCTGAAGTAGAGGTATGAACTGAGGGCCTATCTAGGAAGGGTGACTTGGAAGACAGAAACATTCTTTCCTTCCTCAAAGACATTTTGGAATATGTACTTTTGGCCAAATTCACCATTACTAATTTGGCATATTCCACTATCTTAATGAATAGGGCGATTTAGGAAATATAGAAACGACAAGGTCAGAATGCCTACATTAAAATCCTGGCTCTATCATTTTTTGTGTCATCTTGGACATTTATTCTCTTTAAGTCTACTTCTTCATATACATATTAAAAAGAAAGACATTAGCATCTACTTCTAGGATGTTGGGGAGGATTGGATGAAATCATCTTTGCAAAAGGATGTAAACAAAATGGCAGGCACACAGTAAACACTCTTTGATATTAGCTGTTATTGGATCATCTAAAACAGATGAAATCTGCTTTGTGTTCCACATTCCTCCACATTTTAGTCATCAACCATAAATTTAAATATAAAAAAGTTGATTTTTAAAAAATTGAGTTTAAATATCTATACTAATAAAAGGGTAATATGCTAATTAGAGCAGACGTCTTCCAGATGTCCATCTGGACAAAGCCACAGCAGATGCGAGGCCTGGGGCTCAGGCCTCGCAGCTGCGGCAGTGGCAGCAGCAGCCAAGTGATGGGGGCGTCGCCTTCCCCTGATCAGCCCGGTCACCTCCCGCAGAGGGAGGCCAGACTGTGGCTTAGGCCCACTCCCCACAACAGGGAGCGGGCCTAAGCCATCAGTAGGACATACCCTGAGGGCTCCTGAACTGTGAGAGGGGGCAGGCCGGGCTGAGGGATTCCCCAACCCCCAGTGCACGAATTTTCGTGCACCAGGCCTCTAAGATAAGATACACACACACACACACACACACACACACACACACACACACAATATCTGTCAAGAATCAAGAATATGAAGCTGACCTTAAGCATTACCAGGTAATCATCATGACGCTGAATCTGAAGAAGGTTAGCCAAAGCCATTACACCAGCCTTAAAATCAGGATTATTAACTAGAAAAAATTTAAATGGAAACTTAGAGCTCTGCAAACATATAATTAGACAGATATGTAAACATAAATTTACAAGAAACATTGTGAATTTTCCATTAACAACAAATCTCAATTTTTAAAACTTCTGACTGGAGCAGTGCAGGGGCATCAACAACTAGGCAAAATGATAAGACTAATGGATTTCTTACTAATCAGCCAAACTGAACAATCCAATAAATAACTAAATTAACTCATACCTTTTTCTGCAAGGCCCATTTATGCAGCACTTTTAATTAACATTTCTTCCCAAAGCTATTCATTTTAATACATAGACCCCTTCAATGGACAGTTTTCCCAAAACCTTTTCTCTAAGCAGCAGCTCTCGAGTGTCCAAGCAGCTTATTAATTCACAAGAATAACTCAAATTATAGGTCACAATGAATCAGTGAAAGAATTATTTAACGTATTATTATAATGTAAGTAATTAGACTCTATACTTTCTAAAGCAGAATTACTAAAAGACGTTTGGATTTAAATAATGAAAAATTTTACCACTTTCTCATAGTGTCACATTAGATTAGAAAAAATGTTATGTTACCAGGAAGCAAACAATCATCACCATGATTAAATACAAATAAAAATCTCCACACTACTATGAGAAGATCAAAGAAAAGCATTTCAATATTCAGATATTCAATTATAAGAGGAAGGAGACAGCACATTGTAACTGACAATAAAAAAAACCATAGAGAACAAAATATCCTCACAAATGCTGCCTGCATGAAGTATTTACTAAAACCAAGTAAACACAGACTTCATTTTAGAAAATAAAAATCATTTAGGAAACCAAAAATGTTGATCATTATTATGCATTTACATAGTCATCTCCCCTTATCCAAAGGAGATCCATTTCAAGACCCACACTGGATGCCTACAACTGGGACAGTACCTAACCCTTTATATACCATGTTTTTTATATATATTTTGTTGTGTTGTTTTTTTTTAAGAAGCTTTTTACAGCTTCTCTTTGGCATATCCAAATTGCCAACATCATGTCTCATGTTTTGGGGCCATTAAGTAGCATAAAGTTTTCCTGAACACAAACACTGGGATACCATGACAATTGATCTGATAACCCAACGGAAACTAAGTGATTACAGTGTGGATATGCTGAGCAAAGGCTTGATTTCTAAGCTAGGCAAAACAGTGCAAGACTTCACCATATTACTCAGAACGGTGTGCAATTTAAAGTGAATTGTTTATTTCTGAAATTTTTCATGTATTATTTTCAGAAAGCAGTTGACCACAGGTATCTGAAAGCATGGAAAGTGAAAGTGCGAATAAAGAGGGTCTACTGTACTTACCATCCAAATTGATCAATGGCTCCGCATTTTTAGCTGCATTGTCAGCATTTTTTGTATTATCAGATACCGAGTCCTTATATTTTTCAGCTGAAAAATAGGCCAAAATGCAATTTGTAAAACTGCAACTTAAAACAAACATTGTTTATTTACTGAATCTGAGCCAAACTGGTTATTATAAAACAACTCATCCAATCAAAATGATTTTTGCTATTTAAAAAATCTAGCAGAAGACAATGTGATTATAACTTTCTAATTAATCTAAAATGATTATTGAATCCTTACACAAGGATCTTTTCAATAATATCTTTAAAAGTAATATATATCAAACATTATTTAAATCAAACATGTCAAACTCACGGCCCGTGGGCCGCATGCAGCCCACAATGAATATTTTTACGGAAGAAACGCTTTAATAAAAATTTCATAACTTACTTTTTATAATATCCTGTTATACATTATTAATAATGAACTACAACATTCAATAATGACTGATTACTATAATCATGTTGCATTCATTTCCCTTACACGCCTTACGCGCAGGCGCACCATCTCTCTCTACTAATACTCGCAGTGAATATTTTAGCAGCCAATTGCCACGTCATTAGTCTTGGACTGACTTGTTTGGTGTGTGCAACAGGAAATATTTTGCTTTTGGAGAACCAAATAAATAGATTTGCGTTACGCTTATTAATTTGTGTAGTTATTCAGTGTCTGGTAAGTTAATGTTCAAGAAAAATTATTAATTTTTATTAAAATGTCCTATCATTTTATGTTAATGATTACTCATTTATTTCAGCTCTTTGTATTCAGCATGTCTCTATCGAAATAAACCTATGTTTCTATGAAAATTGAAGCTTTTGTTTTTTTGCGGCCCACATAAACTTAAATCTTGTTTATTTGGCCCATGTTAGTTAGCCTTTGAGTTTGACATGCTTAATCTAAATGCTTGCAAACAAAGTATGCTTTCACGGCTTCCTCTAAAACTTGTAGGGGTAAGGGTAAATTTAAGTTACGTGAGATTAAATGCAAACAAACTAAAAAGTAAGTTTCTTCCCAAATCTTTTGAAAGCTGTACATAGAACACAAAAACTTTTCTTTCTAAAAAAATCAGCACTTCAAATAATACACCATCATATACAAACCTAAACCTATTTTATGGAAACTTGAAAGCCAGAATTCCAAAGGTAGAGTTTGCAACTTTTACTTGAAAAATATTTAATATACTGAATGTAATGTCCAAATGCCATCTTTTGCTATAATGCTTAAATGATTTGCTATTGAAACGAGAGAAAACAAAAGCGTTAAGATTTAAATCAGACAGAAGATAGCTTACAGGAGCTCCCACTGGCCAAATCTGGGATAGCGTAAACATCAAGATACACTATTAGCCCTAACCGGTTTGGCTAGTGGATAGTGGATAGAGCGTCGGCCTGCGGACTGAGGGGTCCCAGGTTCGATTCCAGCCAGGGGCATGTACCAGTGGGGGTGTGCAGGAGGCAGCTGATCGATGTTTCTCTCTCATCGATGTTTCTAGCTCCCTATCCCTCTCTGTAAAAAAAAATAAAATATATATTTTTTTAATAAAGATACACTATTAACAAAAAAAGATTGTAAGCCATTGAGTAAAATAAGAATCCACATATACAAACTAATCTAAATAAACAAACAAACTGGAAAGACAGGAAAAGTTCCTCATTAAAAAGCCAACAAGTAAATGTAGAAAGAATGATGGAATTACAAAAACATCATTTGGCAATCATCATCTGCATAATTGACTCAGATGAGACTCATCAAATGGAGCTAAACCTAGATGAAAAAGTTTGAGGAATAAAAGCATACTGACATTATCTCAAAGTATCTCCCAACAATAAACTTATTTATTACAAAGGGGAAATAGTAACTTTAGAATGGAGAAGCCTTAACCATGTGATCAAAGTAATAGCACCAGTAATAGGGACATATTACTAACACATGCCTCCTGATAACGTGCACTTAAAAGAACAAAACATCACTTCTGTGTTCTTAACAGAAGTACAAACCCTGACTCTAATCAGGAGGAAACATCAGATAAACCCAAACTGAGGAACAGTCAATAACCAGTTAACTGCCACACGTCCAAAACTGAAACCATTCCCACATAGACACTTATGACATACAAAGGGTTAAATATACGCCAGTCTCATGAAGCACAAATAAAGAATGAGGAACTTTTCCAGATTATAGGAGACTAAAGAGACATAACAACGGAATGCAACACATGATCAAAGAATGCATTTTTGTTTTTGTATGAAGAATATTATTGAGCCCAGCCAGTGGCTGAGTGTTGACCTATGAACAAGTCAGGGTTCGATTCCCGGTCAGGGCATATGCCCAGGTTGTGGGCTCGATCCTTAGTGTGGGGCGTGCAGGAGGCAGCCGATCAATGATTCTGTCTCATCATTGATGTTTCTCTCTCTCCCTCTCTGAAATCAATAAAAATATATTAACAACAAAAAATATTGAGACAATTTATAAAATGTGAATAACAGCTATATAGAAGAGTAGGGAATTAAAGTTTATTGCCCGATTTGCTAACTATCCTGTAGTTATGTACATTTAGAAAATGCACATTAAAGTACTCAAAAGCAAAAGAGAACCACCTACAACTTAGTATCAAATGGTTTAGAAAAAATTATGTATGTATGTTATATATAGAGAGGACAAGGCAAATGAATTAAATGTTAATATTTACAGAATATGAGAAAATTTGTTGTATTCTTGCAATTTTTTGTAAATCTTAAATTATGCCAAAAAAAGTTAAAGAAAAATTTAAGTCTGATTTTATTTTATTTATTTATTTATTTTTTTTTGGTAAAAAGTTTTTCTTTTTTTTTTTTTTTTTTTTTTTTTTTTTGGACATTTTCACT
>NW_005359590.1:977701-985950 GCF_000412655.1 Myotis brandtii
CGTAGGATTAGTTCCTGGTGCTGCGGGCGAGTTTTCTCCCAGCCCAGGGCTCTGAAGCCCGAAGTGCGCGCAGGCTCAGTTCCAAGGTGCTCGCGCACTTCCAGGCCAAAGTTCCTGCAGCGCTGAGGCCCCGGCAAGGGGTGGATCTATCAGTTAGTTACTCTGGCGCTGCCCGCGAGCCTGCGGGAAGGGGGGGTGGGCTCTGTTACTCACGGATCTGCCGCGGGGATCTCCGAACTTTTGGTGTCCGCAGGTCTGTAGCTGTGGTCGCAGGTCTCTGTCCCCAGTGGCTGCAGGGTCCTGGTATGCGTCTGAGATCAGACTGGGTGGTGCTGAGGCCAGGATCCTAGTCTCAAGCAGCTCTGTTTCCCAAGATGGCGTGGTCGCTGTGCCTGGGCTGGCCGCCTAGGAGTGTCCGCGCCGGGAGCTGGACTCCGCCGCCTAAGACTGCCCGGTTTAGCAGCCCCTTAGAAGACCTGCAGAATCTAGCTGTCCCTAGCTCATACACACACACCACACACGTCCACACACTCCTCTATCACTTCCTTGCACTCTCACACTCTCTCCCTCCCTACCTTCCTGCTGGTCGCCATTTTTTCTTCCCCCTTAAGTCTGATTTTAATCGCTTTAACTGACAAGCTAACAAAAACCTTTAAAAGTACTAAAGCACAATACAAATTTACAATGGTTTCATCAAATAAGGACAAACACTTTAAATAATTTAATAGTCAAGAAGAATGCAAGGAGTTAATGTAAAACCACAAAAATACAACAGTGCCTTCTACTGATAAGGGACAGTACTACCACTTTAGCCCTTTTCCCCAAAAAGTCTGTTCTTACAATTCTGAATTTTAAGATTACACAAAAACTTGTTTTCTAGTTTGGACTTTTAATATACTTTTGATATAATTTACCTTTCAACTATAATTCAGCTAAAATTTCAAATAAAATTCAAGTATAAATTTCAATATAAAAAAATCCAACATCAGTGTATTTCTTTTATTAATTAAAAAAATATCATGCTAGCCCAAGCTGGCATTGCTCAGTGGTTGAGCATGGACCTATGAGCCAGGAGATCTGCAGGCTCAATTCCTAGTGTGGGGTGTGCAGGAGGCAGCTGATCAATGATTCTGTCTCATCACTGATGTCTCTCTTCCTCCTTCTCCATTCCTCTCTGAAATCAATAAAAATATTCTGATATCTATAGTTCCTGGTACATAGGTAATCTAAATTAAAGTATTATAAAAATGGACAAATGTGAAATAAATACAGTAAAAGTAAAGCAGAAATAAATTGAAATATGACTACAATTTCATTTGGGAATAGCTGACATACACTTTTGAAAAGCTGGAGAATACTCTGTTAGAAATTAACATAGAGTTACCAACTCAAAGCAGAATAAAGACTTCCCTAAAGGTCCTAAAAATCAACTAATGCCACTAAGGCTTCTGATTACAACATTTATTCATATGTATTTTCATTTTAAACTAAAATTCAAACTGGAAAAAAAAAAGGGTTGGAGCTTTTAATATTTCTGCCATAAAGTTTCTGAAATTTAAGTCTGGAGCTGGTTGGTGCTCTGTATTAGAATATGTGAACATTCAAATACTGTATTTGCCAAACATTAAAAGTCTTCTATTATATGCAAAGAAACAGAATCATGACTGCCCACTCCCTTCCAAAGATGCCCATATTCCCAATTCCTTAAACTATGAATGTTACCTTACATGGCAAAAGGACTTTGCAGATGTGATTAAATTAAGGATTATCCAGGTAGGCCCAATGTAATCACAGCACCCTTATAAGAGGGAGCAGGATGATCAGAGATGTGACAATGGAAATAGAGTTAAAGAAAGACTGAAGACGCTATGCTGTTAGATTTGAAGATAAAGGGACAACGTTAAGGAATACAGGCAATCTCCAGAAGATAGGAAAGACAAAGAAAGAAATGGATCTTGCCCTAGATTCCCGAAAAGAATCTGTCAACAACCTGACAGTAAAACAAATGGCTGGGCTTCTGACCTCCAAGACTGTAAAATAATAAACTGTGTTTAAAGTCACTGAGTTTGTGGTAATTTGTTACAACAGCAATAGGAAACTAATACAGGTACAGTACCATGTAGGAAGTAAAACTGAGTAAGAGCTTACAATTTAGTGGGGCAAATAAGACATAAGTCAAAATGGAAAGTGAATGACTTAAAAGGTATAGAGTTAAAAACTATGAAAGTTCAGAAGGAAATGCTAATTGGTATTTGTGCTGGATCTTATAAGGATGAGCAGGATTTAGAATGTGTAGAGAATAGAGTGAAATGGCATATTAGTCAAAGGAATATGTAAGCCAAGAAATCGAGGAAGTAAAAAAGAGACGTAAACAGGAGCCAGCATTAATCTAGTTTGGCTGGAATATCAAGCACATGAATACTGGCTGGACACCAGTTATCAAAGGCCTTGAATACCAGGCTAAGGAGCCTGGAGTCCCTTTTGGAGAAAAATGGAAAAGCAATGATGCTTCTGAATATAATAGGAGGTGCTTTTTTGGAAACCAACCATAGCATTCTAAAACAGATTTGTTTTAAAAAGTTAGCTTGATGGCCATGCTGATGAGAATAGAGGGTGATGCTAAAAGACCAGTATGAGAGAGATTATAATAATCTCTGTAGAAAATGACAAGGGACTGAATTAGGGCAATAGTAGTGGGAAGGCAGAACAGATACAATAGACATGGAAAAAATAGATGGGAACAGGATGGCAAGAAAAGGGACTCAAAGATATCAAAAAGGCTTAAAAAAGCAATGATTAAGAGAACTAACTGACAGCCGCATAAGAAGGAACAACACAAAACACAGAGGGTGGAGGTAAGACAAGATAATCGGATCTTGCATTTAGATATTGGTAGGCCTTTCAAAATGAAATGGTCTAATGAGAGGAAACGTTATTTTTTTTATAGATATTAGTATTTAAAAGCGTCCTATAAGTATCTGTAATAAAATGATTATTACATATAAATAATATATTTTGACCTATAATGTATATCAGCACTAGACATATGTTTCAGTCTCTTGTGAAATGACCTGCTGCAATCAACATTCTGAAATCCTATCAATTCTTGAACACTAACAATTGAACTTGAAAGGCTAAGGTACAGACTGTGAAAGATGAAAAATTTATTAATGTAATAAATACTACTTTTTCAGAAGGCATAAAAATGCTTTCTCCAGAAGACACCATTTCTAAATTCTAAAAAAAGACAAAACAAAAATCTAAATACCAATGAAAGACAGTGCTTTTAACTTCTTATAATAATAAAAAGGCTCTAATTTTAGAAAAGAAAATTCTTTCCCAGACAATTTAGGAGTTAGGGGGGATGGGAGATGGGTATTAGACACAGAAGAATGGTTACCAAAAATTAAGTGTTTAAATAGATACTGAAAAGGAACATGAAGATATATAAAACTTAAAATGAACCAAAAGTAAAGACAAAGAAACAATCTGGTATTCCCTATATTTTTACACTCCTTTCCCAAATCCCCCCTCCTCTCTTTAAAACATACATTCCCCACAAAACATACCGTTATCTCCATATTCAAGTCTAACGGCTAAACCAAGAAGCCAGTCAATTGCTTCTTGTCGATATTGAATCTTGAAAGGACAGCTAACATCTGTGAGATACTGTTGAGAGAAAAAAGAAAATCACTTTCATTATTGCTATAAAGTCACAGAATCAAAAAATGATAAAATTAAAAGATACCTTAGTTTGGACCTCAAAGAATTTCTCATAACATTTAAGTGTACCACCTTAAGTGAAGTATTTCCATCATGCTTTTTGAAATTTTTCTTTTGCAGATTCCAGATTTAGAACAACTTCCTCATTGAATAGATAAAAAAATTGAGGTTAACACTTGCCAACATCTGGGACCTGAATCTAAGCTTTCTGATTCCAGGTCTCAATACACATAGAGCAATTAAATAAAAAGGACTCTAAAAAGAAGAACATAAAAATAAAGCAAGAGATAGAATTTTTAGTTTGAGGACATCTTCTGGAAGAAGCAAGGAGAAATAGCAAAAGATAAAAGAAGCTAAGATGTATGAATTAATATGTTGCTATTTAGACAAGAGAGCTCCAGAAAGATAGAAAAAAATGCAAAGAATGTAGTGTTTTTAAAACCACTGGAAATAAATTTCTTAGATTTCATTAAACATAGAAGAAACAAAATGGAAGAGATTGGAGATTAAAAATGGCGGCAGAGTAAGTGTATGCTTCACGGACATGCTCCCAGGAACAAACTGGTATTACAACTAAAATACTGAAAAACTTCCGGAATAATCTACGGAAAACGGAAAACTCGCAGGAGAACCCTGACACCCGAGACGGCAAATGGAGACAGCATAGAGACTGGTAGGAAGGATGGCGGTGCGAAAGGGCTGGCTGGGCGCCCATAGAACTGCAACTGAAGTCCTGGAGAGATATCTCAGCTGTGGGGGGTTGCCACTGAGAACTCTGGGGTCCAATCCCTAAGCTGCCCGCCCCCCCCCCCCAAGCAGAGAACACCAAAACTGAGGAGGGCACCCACATAACATCTGGCTGTGAAAAGCAGCAGCGTGCTGTCTGCCAGAGAGTAACAGCTGAAAATTTAGGCACCCTCTTAAAGGGCCAACGCACAAAATTCCCTGTGTAGCCACCCACCTTGTGCTCCGGCAGAGGGAGGGTGAAGTGGACTGGATCTGTGAGAGCAGAAGCCAGGACTGGGAACTGGGGATAGAGCTCAAAAGGCAGACATCCCATATCACTCAATCAGAAAACCAAAAAGAAAAAACAGGAGGAAAGCTTCAGTGTGCTGTGGAACAACGTGAAACTTAACAATATAAGAACAGCAAATGTGCCAGAAGAGGCAGAATGGGAGAAAGGCATAGAGGAGGTGTTTGAAGAAATAATGGCAGAAAACTTCCCTAACCTGGTAAAGGAAAAAGGCACAAGTTCAGGAGGCACAGAGAACCCCAAACAAGAACTCAAATAGGCCCACGCCCAGACACATCATAATTAAAATGCCAAAAATTAAAGACAAAGAGAGAATCTTAAAAGCAGCAAGAGAAAATTGTTACCTATAAAGGAGTTCCATAAGGCTGACACCAGAAATTTCTCATCAGAAACTCTATAGGCCAGAAGGGAATGGCATGAAGTACTCATTAGTCAGACTCATCAAGAAACAAAGAGAAAGGACCCAAATAAATAAAATCAGAAACGAAAGTGGAGGAGTAACCACTGACACCACAGAAACATAAAGGATTATAAGAAAATTCTATGAACAACAAGCTGGACAACGTGGAAAATACAATCTCCCAAAACTGAAACAGGAAAAATGAAAAAACCTGAATAGGCCAATAACAACTGATGAAATAGAAGCAGTTATCATAATACTCCCACCAAACAAAAGCCCAGGTCCGGATGGCTTCACAGGGGAGTTCTACCAAACATTCAAGGAAGAACTAACACCTACACTCCTCAAACTATTTCAGAAAATCCAAGAGAAAGGAACACTTCCAAACTCTTTTTATGAGGCCAGCATTATCCTAATTCCCTAACCAGATAAAGATATTACAAAGAAAGAGAATTAAAGGCCAATATCCCTGATGAACATAGATGCTAAAATCCTCAACAAAATATTAGAAAACTGTATCCAGCAATATATTAAAAAGATCATACACCATAATCAAGTGGGATTTATTTCAGGGATGCAAGGCTGGTACAATATTCGCAAATCAATAAACGTGATACACCACAAAAACAAACTGAAAGACAAAAATCACATGATCATATCAACAGACGCAGAAAAGGCATTCAGCAAAATCCAACATCCATTTTTGATAAAAACTCTCAGCAAAGTGGGAATAGAGGGAGCATATCTCAACATGATAAAGGCCATCTATGACAAACCTACAGCCAACATCATACTTAATGGGCAAAAACTAAAACCATTTCCTGTAAGAACAGGAACAAGATAGGGATGCCCACTTTCACCCCACCTGCTCGACATAGTACTGGATGTGCTAGCCATAGCGATCACAAGAAGAAGAAATAAAAGGCATCCAAATTGGAAAAGAAGTAAAATTGTCATTATTCGCAGATGACATGATATTGTACATAGAAAACCCTAAAGACTCCATAAAAAAACTACTAGACTTAATAATGAATTCGTGAATGCTTACTTTAAACAGCTTGATGGAGAAAATTGTGGCTAAAAAATTCACATTTATGGCCACTTTGCTTTGGCCCAGGAAAATCCCCAGGAAGGCTGCTTTTTTATTCTTTTAAATCTTTTTTTAAAAAAAATATATTCTTATTGATTTCAGAGAGGAAGGTAGAGGAAGAGAGGTAGAAACATCAATGAGAGAGAATCATTGATTGGCTGCCTTCTGCACTCCCCACACTGGGGATTGAGCCCACAACCCAGGCAGGTGTCCTTGACCAGAATCGAACCCAAGACCCTTCAGTCCTCAGGCTGATGCTCTCTATGCACTGAGCCAAACCAGCTAGAGCCAGAAATTTTTTATATAGTAGTCCCCCATTATCTGCAGGGACTATGTTCCAAGACACTCAGTGGGTTCCTAAACCCTCAGATAATGCCAAACCCTACAAATATATATACAGTGAGGCCTTGACTTACGAGTTTAATTCGTTCCGTGACCGAGCTCGTAACTCGAATTACTCGTATGTCAAATCAAAAAGTGAACGAGTGAGACACGTGATGCTGGGCTGATGTTGTGGTGTTCACTGTGACGTTCGCTGCGCCAACTAGCGGTGGGGTATCTGAAGCTGGCTCGTAACCCGAATTTTAGCTCGCAACTCAAAGCAAAAAATTGGCCGAGAGACGGCTCGTATCTCGAAAAACTTGTTAGTCAGGACACTCGTAAGTCAAGGCCCCACTGTATATATGTGTATGTGTACATGTGTGTGTGTGTGTGTGTGTATATATTACACCTATGATAGTTTAATTCATAAATTAAGTACAGTAAGAGATTAACAATAGAACAACTACAACATTACTGCAAAAAAAGTTATGTGAATGTGATTTCCCTCAAAATCTTACACTGTATCCTCTTCTTGTGATGATGTGAAAGGATACAATGCCTATATGAGATGAAGTGAGATAAGTGACATGGGCATTCTGATATAGCATTAGGCTACCATTGACCTTCTGTCAATTAAGGGTTACTTGAACACAAGCACTGTGATACCATGACAGTTGATCTAGATAATGGAGATAGCCAGTAAGTGAATAATGGGTGAATAGTATATACAGTGTGGTTATGCTGGAAAAAGAGATGATTTACCTCTGGGATAGGGCAGAACATCACAAGATGTCACCATGATACTCATAATAGTGTGCAATTTAAAATTAATGGATTATTGCTGGAATTATCCATTTAATATTTTCAGAAAGTGGTTGACTGTGAGTAACTGAAACCTTGAAAAGTGAAACCACAGATAAGAGGGGACTACTGTATTCTTCAAATACCCTCTGTATGGGAAACTTTGTATACAGTCTTATACACATGAATTGGCCGAAAATAAGGTGATATAACTATAAAATCTTAATATATTTCAAAATTTAAAGAAGCCTATAAAAATTTTCAAAAAAACTTTTTAGGAGCAAAGGAAAATAACCTAGTAGTAGCAATAACAGTAGTAGAGGCAGTGGAATAAGCATATAGGATTTGCTTAGCATTTGCTGTGGGCCAGGCACTCTGTAAACAGGTATATTATAACTGATTAACAACACAAGCCACCACTATGAAAAAGGTACCACTGTTATCCCCATTTTCTGCAAAAGTGTTATTAAAATTAAACTAAGTCAATGTAAAAATTATTCTAGCCACAAAAATAAGAGATACATTCAGGGCCTTTTAGGATTATTTCTATTGTACACAACAAGAAACATGTGTGTACGTTAAATATAATCATAAATAGGACAATCTTCATTTTCAAGCATATCGATGTATCATCCATACTAACAAAAGGGTAATATGCAAATTGGTCACAACACCCTCACATTCATGACCAGAATGCTAATTAGCCACAACCAGTATGCACATTGAACATCACTCCAACACACAAGATGGCCGCCCTCTAGTGGTCAAAGATGGCCACCACAAGATGGCCTGCAGGGGAGGGCAGTTGGGGGCGACCAGGCCGGCAGGGGAGGGCAGTTGGGGGTGACCGGGCCAGCAGGGGAGGGCAGTTGGGGGCAACC
>NW_005359590.1:985989-988515 GCF_000412655.1 Myotis brandtii
TGACCGGGCCAGCAGGGGAGGGCAGTTGGGGGTGACCGGGCCAGCAGGGGAGGGCAGTTGGGGGTGACCGGGCCAGCAGGGCAGGGCAGTTGGGGGTGACCAGGCCAGCAGGGGAAGGCAGTTGGAGGCTATCGGCCGACAGGGGAACAGTTAGGCGTCAATTGGGCTGGCAGGGGAGTGGTTAGGGGGTGATCAGGCTGGCAGGCAGAAGCGGTTAGGGGCAATCAGCAGGCAGGCAGATGAGTGGTTAGGAGCCAGCAGTCCTGAATTGTGAGAGGGATGTCTGACTGCCCACTGTGATCGGGCCTAATCGGTTCCCAGATTGGAGAGGGTGCAGGCTTGGCTGAGGGACATTCCGCGCCCCACCCCCGCCAGTGCACAAATTTCATGCACCGGGCCTCTAGTTTATCTATATAAACAGGGAATAGGTAATTAGCGGAGCATCACGACCGCTCAGAAGAAGCTTCGCGGGTACATGGGCGGGAGGGGACTGTGTGCCGCCCCCACCCCAGTGGCCTCGGGGAGGCTGGGGCTGGGGGCAGGCCAGAGTGGAGACACCACACACAGAGAGGCTGGGGCTGGGGGCGGGCCCGAGTGGAGACACAACACACAGGAGCGCCTGCCCCCACGCCAGCAGAACACAACACGGCAGCGGGGGCAGTGCTCAGAGCAGCCACTGCGCAGCTCGGAGCTACGTGGGTCAGGCGCGGGTCCAGGCCCCCCACGGGGTGCCTCCTCATACAGGGGGAGGCGGGGTGCCTCCTCGCGCAATTTCAATTGCACGCTGGGCCCCTAGTTTTAATATAAGTATTACTGCTACATTTTTAGTCTACTGTAGAAATTCTTATTTTGGCCATTTTTTACCATTTATAGAATATGTGTACTGGTATATCACTGTTTATTTAAGAAACCTCACAATGTTTCCAGACAAAAATATTTCTATCTAATACTGAAAGCTTGGTAGAAAGAGTGAATATAATTTACTCTAAAAACAAAAGAAAAGTAGAATCCTGAAATCCAGCACTTCTAACACTGATCATTATTTTTATTTGAAAAGAACAAAGTAATCTGAAGCATGTCTGTCTTCACATAATTTTTAGAAAATCTCTCTGTACTTTTATTTTACTTTCGAATTCATTACCTTTTCAAAGAACTTGGGCCAGTCACTGCTGTGGATGTTTCTTAAATGACCTCTGTCTTCAATCTTGTAGGGTCTGATTTTCTGGTCTTCAAGCCAAACAATAAAGTTTCTAAATTCTGTTTCATCTGCAACAAAAAAACACCGTATAAATTACTAGAAGCACTTCCTTCACCTCCAATAAGTGGTTTTGTGGAACTTTCAACTCCAAAAACAAGAAGTTAATTGAGCTGCTCAAAGTAGAGGTTGAAAGTGCAGACTTTGGGTCAACAGATTAAAAAATGTTCTGCTCATATCTTGGCCTAAATTCAAATTCTGGTTCCAGACACTTAGTGGTTGTGTAAACTTGGGCTCACCACCTTAATTTTCTCTGCCTCAGGTTCTTGAGTTACAAGATGGAGGCAATAATAGGGCTTACCTTATAGAGTTGTTATGAAAATTAAACGAAATACGATTAAAAATGTCTGGTAGATAGTTTTGGCTACTTCAGTGTTATTATTCCAGTTCCTTTGGAGAGAGGGACGGGGCAAGGTTAAATGTACAGCAAAGTAATAATAAAGCAAATGACAAAATAAAAAGAGGATACCGTTGTCACTGTTACAGCACATTAAGTGCATACATGAGAAACTACACGTTGTTTCATTTAATCCTTCCACACGCTTTTGAGGTAATAGCCCCCTGCCCCCCTTCACAGATGAGAAAAACTGAGGCTCAAATCCTGACCTAAACTCTATTGCCACTGACGCCTTTTTGTTAAATAAAAGGCAAGACAGAAAAACAAGACTCTATTAAATTGATATGCTTCTATGGAGAGCAACAAGACACTGTTACTCCTGCTGAGAAACTATTTTCTCTCTCAAAGTCCAGCTCCCATTGTGAAGTCCGGAGGACTAACTACACCATGAACGGTCTGAGGCTCGCAGGCCGTGCACCTGGACCCCTTTCGGGCTGTGCTGGGCGGCAGTCAGGGAACCGTGGGTGGCCACGCCAACGCCTCAACATGTTTTAATGCTGGAAAACCCAAACGCCTTCGTATTTACAATCCAACCACCCCGTTCACCTGCTGTCAACCTTCTCCTACGACCCACACCAGGGGATTAGCCCGTCACTGCATCGCTCACTCCAACGCCATCGGTCCCGGTCCGGTCCGGGACGGGCTGGGTGGGCTCCGGGTGCCCCCACACCCACCCTCACCCAGCAGTTCCCGGCGGGCAGGGAACTGGTCTCCAAATTACTCAGCATCTTCCTCAGCTCCCAGCTCGGCGGGGCCCACAGCAGGTGCTCAAGGTGCCGCCCCACCACCCGGAAGCCGTGGAGTTGAAGGACTAAGTTAGAAAGCGAATCTTTCTCTAGTGCGCTGGGGGCTGGGGGCGGGGGTCATGGTTGGA
>NW_005359590.1:988933-999756 GCF_000412655.1 Myotis brandtii
CACCAATCGCGGCTTAGAACAGGCGGTCGCCGGCGAACGTCCACCAATCGCGGCTTCGGCTGGGGAGGCGGGGCCACGTCGGGCACGTCGACGCTCAAATAAACTTTATTGTCCGCTTCCTAGTTGTACAATAGGCAGCAAGCCCCTGAGAAGCCACTTTCCTGTTGTGTTCCAAGCCAGTTTCCTCTGGTTTTCCTCGCCTTCTTGATACAGCGTGCAGAGAGTAGTATTTCTACAATGGGACACCGCTCATCGGCTCATAGAATTACTCTGTTCAGTGTGTTCATTCATTCATTGAATGCCTCCTACATAATAGGTGCTCTTCTTACACGGCTTATACAAAGATCCCTTTCAGACTAGTTTGGCGTGATCCGCAGATAACATACAGCCATAATATTATAGTTACAAACATCACCAGTTATATATGTTTCATTTCATTTCAACAGATTATAATTACACAGTTTTAGCATTTGTGGGTCATACAAATGAGCAAGATATTTTCAGGAAGTTTAATAGCAAAAATAGGCATGTAAATAGATACTTATAGATGCTTGTAATCTAGAGTTAGAAAGTGATAAGTTATAAGTATTAAGTGTGCTGTCAGATCAGAATACAAATTTAAGGAGGCACTGTGAGACAAGGTATTTTCCAATTAAAATGCTTACAGACTGAAGCAAGAAAACCAGCTTCAAGAGTGTCTTGCCTCAAACAAAATTTGATCAAAGTTGCAGCTATAATCACACACTGTGTTGTATGTTAGTTATATAACTAATAAAATACTAGCAAAAAAAACCCCCAAGAACAAAAATAAACCTTTCAAGGAAGGGAAGATAATAAAGCAATCGCTTATATGCAATTGCAGATAATACATTTTTTTATAAAGGTGAGAAAAGCAGCTCTTACATTTTATTTTCTGGAATTGACCCTTCAATGAAACTAAGTTGTTTGCTCCTGACGTTGTCTTTCCATTTCAGAACCCTAAGTTATCAGCCACTTGAAGTTGGTCATCAGCCGTGGCCACCCCCAGCTGCGTGGGGAAGTTAGAAGAGGATTCAGACACACAGAATGCTGAAGGAATCTACCAGACTTGAGGAGGAGATAAAGCTAATTTTGGAAAAGAGATATTACAGATTATAAACATCCACCTTTCTTTTGTATAAAAAACCTTTGTCCTCTCTCCCCCTCTCCCCCTGCTCTGCATTTGAAGAAGCTCTGTGGCCTATCTTGAATGAAGTGTCCAAGAAGTGCATCTTAGGCAATTCCATTTCTGAAGACTAAGCCCTCTATGCACTTCAAGAAGGGGAAACCAACTTTTATTATCAAATGTCCTGAACTCCAGTCTAATGGTTGATCCGAGGTTTTATAGGTCATTAATCCATCTATGTAATTATTTAACACAGGTGTCGTCTGCATGCCAGGCAGTCTTCTAGCCACTTTGGATTCACCTGTGAACCTTATACACAAAATCCTCTGCCCTCAGAGAGCCTGCCACTTGACAAGGGAAGACAAACAATATAATTATAAGTAAGTAAATTATTTAGTATTTTAGAAGGTGAAAAGTCCTATGGGAAAATCATAACAAGATAAAAGGAATAAGGAGTGGGGGCAATGGGGAATGATGCAGGCTGCAGTTTTAAACAGAATGGTCGGGTTAGGCTCACTGAGAGGGTGAAATGAGGAGACATGAAGGAAGTAAGGGAGTTAGCCACGTGAATAAATGGGGGAAGACAGTTCCAGGTGGAGCAACCAGTGCAATCAAGAGATAAGAATAGTTTGTATATTTTTAAATAGTTGAAAAATCAAAAGGAGAATATAGGAGAAAAATCAATGAAAACATTCTGAAAATGTTTGTCCATCCCAAAATGTAGACACACATTTTGAATGATTATAAAGGCAGTGAGCTATCTATCAGCTGTTAAAGTGCATAAATATGTTTGGGACACCCTGTGTTTCATGACACATGGAAATTATATGAAATTCAAATGTCAGTGTCTATAAATAAAGTGGGTTAGGAACACAGCCATGCCCACTTGCTAACTGGCTGGTTTGGTGCTACAAGGGCAGAAATGAATAGTTGCAACAGAGACCATCTGCTCCACAAAGACTAACTGTATTGTTTCAGAAAAGCAGAGGTGACCATTTCACCATTATTACCAGGCCAACACATTATCAAGCGAGATAGCAAATCAGAGATACCAGAAATACAGGTTGTTCTTTGAAGGTTAGTTTCACAAATTGCAACGTTTTTTGAAAGTCCTGGCAGTTTTACTAGATCCCTTTGTTTAAATGATTCTTCCAAAGACAGTGAACAGAACAAGTTGGTAACACTTCAGAATATACACAAAGTCTCTATACTGAACAGAAAAACAAGCTTGATGTTCTAACGAATGTTATTAATTTAACGCTCCATTAAATCAGATCTTTTTAAACAAGTGATAAATGCAAAGAGAAGCTTCAGGTCTTCTTCCTTGGAGCCTCCTGGAGAGAGTACATCTCCTTCATCTGTTTCTGAGACTCTTTTTGTTAATTATGAAGACTTGCTTCTTTGTGTTTTTTTTTTAGGTCAGGTTTTGGAATTTCATGATTTAAATTAAAAGTAAAAAGCAGGCCAGTAGAGCTCAATTTTAATGGTAGAAATGAAATAGACATTTCCTTAGTCATACCAGGAGCATGAAGCATCCGCCTCCCATACTTGATCCTACAGGGAAAAGCTTGCCTGACAATGAAAACAACACAGAGAAAACAGACCCAAGAGTTGGAGAAAGGTAATTCCTGAAAATGTCTTCCCAGGGCCTAGATCCCGCTGTTCAGATATGTGAGCCAGTACATTCCTATGGGTGCTTGAGCCAGATTGGGTTAGGGTTCTGCCACTTAGAACTACAATAGTCCTAACATGAGAACAGATTCCAGAGAGAGTTAAAGGAAATGATCCACATGCTGGTGGGACTCAGCATGGATGAGAAGGAAATGATGGCTTCAAGGTGACCTTGGGAATGTCACATCAGAGATTTGAAGAAACAGTGGATGCAGGCATAGAAATAGGAGCACTGGTAGAAATGGACCAGATGGAGAAGCTGAAGAATCAAGTTCAGCACCTGTTGAGTTTGAGGGGATGGTAGATGTAGCCCATGAAGGAAATCAGAATATGTCATCCCAAAATATGCCTCTTTGACATAAAATTTATTTTGAGCTGAAGGCAATTAAGAAGCAACAAACCCACACTAGCTGGTTTGGCTCAGTGGATAGAGCATTAGCCTTCGGAATGAAAGGTCCCGGGTTCAATTCCAGTCAAGGGCACATGCTTGGGTTGCTGGCTTGATCCCTAGTAGGGGGGCATGCAGGCAGCCAATCAATGATTCTCTCTCATCACTGATGTTTCTATCTCTCCCTCTCCCTTCCTCTCTGAAATCAATAAAAATATATTTTTTTTTAAAAAAAGAAGCAACAAACCCAGAAAAAGGTCCCCCCCCCTGTTTTTGCCTAAAGGCAGGATATACTTTCTTATTTTATTAGAGACAGTCTCTTATTATCGCAGAGACTTAATAGAGGATTCTGCAAACAAACCTTATTTTGTTAGTTTCCTCCCATTTATTTATTTCCTCCCATAGTTTGTGGCCCCTGGAAGACTAAAACTGCTTTCTCCTAAATTATTCCACTTATATGAGGTACCTAAAATAGTCAAACTCATAGAGATAGAAATTGGAATGGTGGTTGCCAGGAGCTGGGGTGAGGGGAAGAATGAGGTGTTATTGTTTAATGGGTACAGTTTCCATTCTTTAAGATGAAAAGAGTTCTAGAGATGGATGGTGGTGATGGTTGCACAACAATGTGAATGCACTTAATACCACTAAACTGTGTACTTGCAAAATGGTTAAGCCCTGGCTGGTATGGCTCAGTTGGTTCGAGCACTGTCCCATACACCGAAAGGTCGTAGGTTCCATTCCAAGTCGGGCCCACACCCAGATTATGGGTTTGATCCCCAGTCAGTCAACAGATCAATGTATCTCTCACATTGATGTTTCTCTCTCTCTCTCTCTCTCTCTCTCTCTCTCTCTCTCTCTCTCCCTCCCTTCCTCTCTAAAAACATCGTGAGTGAGGATTTTTAAAAAAATGGTTAAGATGTTAAATTTTATGTTTTGTGTATTCTTCCACAAAAAAATGTTTTAAAAAACTGCTTTGTCCTGTCATTTCTCTACTAAGGTATTATTCTTTGTTGAAGATGCTATAAAAGCTGGAATTCTAAGCCTCCACTTTGTTTCTCCCAGGTGATGTGCTCTGCATGCATTCATCAACTATTTTTCTTTTGTTAATCATTTAGTAGTTTTTTCTTACAGGGGTCTCAGCCAAGAACTCAGAACGGTAAAGGGAAAATTATATTTCCTCCTCTATACCTGTAAACACTCCTGTAATTTAGGAATGAGCCTGAGTGACTGGTCCAGTCAAAAGATGCCATCGGAGGGGTCATCAGCATAAAGTTGTAGTTGAAACCTCCATGTAGAATGAGCTCCCTGAGAAACCATGGGAAGTAAAGAGAGCTGACAACTGCATTTCAGGAAAACCCAGTGATCATACTCAATCAGAGTAGGAAGAAGAGTCCTGGAAAGGTGACTTTCATGAAAAAAGTGGTTGGAAGGATAAAAAGAACCAGGAATACACAGTGTCCCAAAAGGCAGAGAGGAGTTTAGAGAGGCAGGGTTAGGGGTGGGGCAATGGAGATCAACATTTGGGGGTAGAATTCTATGAAGGGTTCCCCTAAGAATTATAGAAAAGCCATCACTGAATGCTTGAAAGGCAGAAATTATGATCTCATAGATTAACCAACATAGTCAAATTTAGATAATCTGCTTACAGATCTCCCCAAAATATCCTGATTCCCTCTCCCTCTTCCCAACACCTAAGTGAGCCCTCAGGCAGATTTTTTTTTACAGTTTTTTTTCCCTTTATTGAATAAGATATTACAAATGTGTCCTTATCCCCGCAATGTTCCCTCATCCCCCCAATCCTGCCCTCACCCTCACTCCCTGTTGTCCACATCCATCACTTATGCTTATATGCATGCATACAAGTCCTTTGGTTGATCTTTCCCCCACACCCCCACCTCCCCTGCTTTCCCTCCGAGTTTTGAGCATCTGATCGATGCTTCTCTGTCTCTACATCTGTTTTTGTTCATTGGTTTACGTTGTTCATTATAATCCACAAATGAGTGAGAGCATGTGATATTTATCTTTCTCTGACTGACTTATTTTGCTTAGCATAATGCTCTCCAGTTCCATCCATGCTGTTGCAAATGGTAGGAGTTCCTTCCTTTTTACAGCAGCGTAGTATTCCATTGTGTAGATGTACCACAGTTTTCTAATCCATTCATCTGCCCTCAGGCAGATTTGCTAATGGTCTGAGACTCCCACAAAGACTTGCCATTTCCCTTTTTTCAAATTTCTGAGAACTGGTCTTTCTCCAGGATGCTGGGGGTCGGGCAGGGGTTTCTACTGCAGAATCTCCATTGTGCTGAGAAGTCAGGTTTCTCAAAGGGCCTTTGATCATCTTGGAAAAGGCATGGTCCTGCGGGTAGGCTCCAAATGTAAGCTTCGCTTTGGGGCCAGACTTCCCAGGGCTCCTCCCTGTACACCACAGAATTGGAGCTCAGCCTGCAAGGTATAAGGTAGGCAGGTGACAGTGAAGTCCCCCGGGTTTGCCCTGATCCCGTACTGGCTCTACAGTATGAGGACATTTTAAGTAAAATTCTATTTTGATGCAGGAACACAAATTCTCTACCTTCTGCTTCTAAGTCTCACAGGACTCTTGTGTGCTCAAATGATATGGAAAGCCCTGGGTAGCTCACAATGGGTCAATTCTGGAGGAAGTGAGAAGTGGGTAAGGATGGAGAACATTCATTTATCAGTAGATATTTACTGAGCATCTGTTATTTACCAGGCTAGACACTTGAGATATGATGTTAATGAAGACGGACATGATCCTCACCTTTATGGAGCTTTTGGCCAAATAGGGAGATGAGAAACAACAGCAACAAGGCAAAAGAGATAGAGAAGAACAGAAAGGGATCTACTTTTTTTTTTTTAAGAGAGAGAGACATTGATTGGTTACTGGGGACCAAACCTGTACCCCAGGTGCCTACCCTTGACTGGGAATTGAGCTCGAGACCTTTCGGTCCTCAAGCCAACACTCTAACCACTGGGCAAAAGGGACCTACTTTATTTTTTTATTTTAAAAAAATATATTTTATTGATTTTTTTACAGAGAGGAAGGGAGAGGGATAGAGAATTAGAAACATCAATGGGAGAGAAACATCGATCAGCTGCCTCCTGCACACCTCCTACTGGGGATGTGCCCGCAACCAAGGTACATGCCCTTGACCGGAATCGAACCTGGGATCTTTCAGTCTGCAGGCCAACACTCTATCCACTGAGCCAAACCAGTTAGGGCAAAAGGGACCTACTTTAGATGGGTTGATTAGAGGAGGCCTCTTAGAGGAGGTGACATTCAGAGTGAGTCATAAATATGAGTGGTTACTGGATGTCCAGAGGAGAGAAAGGGCTGAGAAACTAGCATAAGTAGAAACATTTTTTGTCAGGAAGGGTGTGATATGGTGGAACTGAAGGCAGATCAGAGCAAGGTGTGTGGGCAGGTGCATGTCAGATGAAGGGGAAGTGATGTAGGGGAAGAGCAGTGACAAAGATTCTGTTCATGACCAAACTCTAGCCAGGCTTCTCTGAACCCTCCACTCAAGTCGGTTTCAATCTTGGTCTATAAAGACTTAAACAACCGCTAGCATCGTTTTAAGGCTGCATCCCAAGATAACTAGCTCCTTTGAAAGTGCCGGCCTAAAAACTCAAGGCTGTCAAGAAAACATTACTGTGTGTTCTAGCCATCACCAAGGAGAGGGCCCGTCTCTCGGAAGACAGAATCCTAACTTTGAGAGTTGCTAGCCTGCAGACCCAGCTGGCCTAAATGCATGTATATTAGCCCTTTGTAATCTTTCCCTTCTCTTACTGTCCTAAGCCCTTGTTTGCTTCCTCTCTCTACTCTCTCATTTGTCCTTAAAAACACCAATTCAGCCTGGCCGGTGTGGTTCAGTGATTGAGCCTCAACCCATGCACCAAGATGTCACTGGTTCGAATCCGGCTCAGGGCACATGCCAGGCTCAATTCCCAGCAAGGGGTGTGCAGGAGACAGCCGATCAATGTTGATATTTCTTTCTCATCGATATTTCTCTCTCCCTCTCCCTTCCTCTTGTTCTAAAATCAATAAAAAAAGATTTAAAAACAAACAAAAAAACATCCATTCACCTCTACAAATCCAGGTTGAATTCAGCTCAGGATAGCTTCTTTTTTCCATTGCAATAGTTATTACTGATTAAAATCTGCTCTTCCCACTTTAACTATTGCCCAGCATTGTTTATCTTTGACACAGGTCAGCAGGGCCATAAAGGTCATGGTGAAAAGTCTGGGTTTTATTCTAAGTGCAACAGGAAGACATTGAAGGTTTTAAACAGGGAGTGGCAAGCAGTGACTTGGGTTTTCAGATCCTTCTGGGAACTCTGTGGAGAAGAGAATGTAGCTGGTAAAGAATCAGGGGACCAGTTGGGAGGCTGCTGTGGTGGTTAGGTGAGTGGCAATGGTGAATCAGAGCTATGCACACTATCTACAGTATTATAATGTGTACAAGAGGGATTAGCTGTTGCAAATTACCTTTTAGTCTCTTTTCAGCCACCGCTGTGGGTGATTGAGAGTCACCCCTGTGCACTGTTCACCTTCCTACTTCCCATTCATCACTCGGCATTGTTGGAAGAGCTGGATAGCCATTTGGATAACTTTTCAATGACAGAAAAATAAATTCTAAAGTTGAGAGAAGGAGCCCTTGGAAGAAAGGGAGAAATATAGTTGCTATCAGTCAGGGCACACATTTCCCAGCTCTCCCATTGCAACTCTTAATGCATATAGATTTCATATTCTTCAGTGAGATGCCGGCCCCCGTTTCTCTCCTAGGCTCGGGCAAGCACAATAGTTTCCTTACAGGTTTCCTTTTACAAAGCTCCCTAACAAGCATTGTAAATGTGCGACTACATGGGGTTTAATAATAAAGAGGAAAATGTTTGCTCTTTATACTTATTAGCCCTTGAACACTTGTTTCTCTTTATTTTTTCCATTTGCTGGGTCATTCTTACTTTAGCTTTGGCAAATGGGAGCCACGGCAGCCTCCTGAGGATTTAGTGGCTCATAGTCAGGGCTGGGCATTACAAACGCCCAGGACATGCAGCCTCTCCCATCCTGTCCTTCCCAGCTGCCATCCCTCCGTCACCCTGATGGCGTTGCTGAAGCTGAGGCCTGACTTCCTTGGTCCCGCTAACAACTGTGTAGGAATAAACCATTTAGATGGCTAATGAGGGTCTGAGTCATTTCCCCAGTGAACCCAACTTTCTGGCAGCTTTAGCTTTCAGGGCTCAGGGAGTGTATGTCTAAAGCTGCTGCGGTTTCCATGCTCTTTCCTTACAGTCAGGAAGCATTTGGAATTTGGTTTTCAAAAGCCCAGTGTCGATCTGCTGCTGAGTGGGCCTCTCTGATAGCGCCCCTGGGAAATCAGTCGGTCCCAGCCTGTCCCTCCCAAGCATTGCTGGAGAGTGATATACAGCCGTCCACAGTGGGAATCTCATGTCTGCTTTGAACCTCCCTTCCACACAGGAGAGGAGCTAAATCACAGTCAATTTATAATATGAGGAGCCCATGTTGGTCTCTTTTTCTAGGGCCTGCACCTAAGTTGGGGAGGACTCCTGCCAAGGAGTGGGTGGCAGGTGTCCTCAGGACCCCCACTGGCATTAAGGAGGAAACTGGTCTTGCAAGGCGTGTCAGGCCATAAAAACTGTGAACAATGCATTGCCCTTGGTGTTGGGGGGAGGTCGTTATTGCTGGCCCCAGGACAGATAATCGACACCTGGGGGCCTTCCTGTAAGCCCACAAAAGGGGGTGGAACCATAACTGCAAGACAATCACCCCAGAAGGTTATAAAAAGCAAAGCCTCTGCGTGTTACTTCACTCTGATTTGGAAATTATTCCTGGAGTCCGCCAGTGTAATTAAAACAGTATTCCCCCACTTCTTCAAAGCATTGCTTGGTTTTTCTGGGTCTTCTGCAACAGCATCCCCCGGGACCTTCTCATTCTGTACAGTCTTTGGTTGCTGTTGTACAAGTCACTGCTGTGCCCGCCTTCTGCCCACTGGCCGGAATCCAGGTTCACTCTGCTGTGCTGCCCTCAGTTGTTCAAAAAGATCTCACCGCTCCTGCACCATCCAAGTGACAGGAACTCCATTTCCATGGCCTCTGGGACCCATGGGACCACAGCACTGATCCTCCGCTGCAGCCTGTGAAACTGAGGAGCTAACTCAGCCCCTTCTGCCTGCATCAAAGGTTGCAAACTGCTGGCCACATGTGGCCCTCGGATGTGTTTTGTTTGTCAGCCCGGCTGGCATGGCTCGGTGGTTACGCATCCACCTCTTCATCAGGAGGTCACGATTCGATTCCTGGTCAGGGCACATGCCTGGGTTGTCAGCTCGATCCCCAGTTTGCGGGTATGCAGGAGGCAACCGATCAATGATTCTCTCTCATCATTGATGTTTCTATCTCTCTCTCCCTCTTACTCTCTGAAATCAATAAAAATATGTTTTTAAAAAAGAAATATTTTTCAAACAAATGCAATAAAAAATCTATAGGCAGGGATTGTATATACATATGTGTGTGTGAGCCAATGATCTGGTGGAGGGCCTGGGCCATCAGCAGGCGGGGAAGGGGGGCCGTGTAGGGCCATCCTACGACAGGAGGCCCCTCTGGGTGGTGGAAGGGGACAGGGTTAAGAGTTAGAGCAGTGGTCGGCAAACTCATTAGTCAACAGAGCCAAATATCAACAGTACAATGATTGAAATTTCTTTTGAGAGCCAAATTTTTTAAACTTAAACTATATAGGTAGGTAGATTGTTATTAACTTAATTAGGGTACTCCTAGGCTGGCCTTTGCTAAAAACGTCCTCAATCTGATTGAGGTACGTTCGCTGAGGTCGACCCCTTCCAACTCTCCCATCCACACTCGTCTTGTATACTTGTTTTGTCTATCTCCTTTCCAAAAACCGACTTCTGTGCATGGGCCATGAAGTTTCAATCGCACTGTACGTGCACGCCCGCACGTGGTATTTTGTGGAAGAGCCACACTCAAGGGGCCAAAGAGCCACATGTGGCTCACGAGCCGCGGTTTGCCGACCACTGAGTTAGAGGAATGGGTCCAGCTCTCCATGTGAGTGCCCTGGGCATCTTCTGCTGTTCTTGTCTCTGCAATGCTATAGGTTGTAGTCATAGCTTTGCTCTGAATTTGACCATGATCTTGATCTCTTAACTTCAGTTTCCTCATCTATAAAACAGGACTCAGTTAACTGCCCTCGTGAGGACACTCTGCTGTAGTCACCTCCACTGCAAAACTGGCTGCTTGACTGTGCCCATTCTGGCTGGGCAGTGGCCCTGCCTTTCCCACTGTTAATTCTCATTCAACCGACCCCTAACTACATAGTAAGTGTGAATGTAAAATCATTTCCTTTTTATGCTCATAGTTACTATTAGTCATTTGGATACCACTTTCTGATTTTCCTATATTCAAATTTTGCTTAGACTACTTTTAAAATATATTTTTATTTAAATTCACTCATTTTTTACTTATACAACCACTTTTGCCTTATCCTAACAAGAATATTCTTAAACTCATGAATTTGATATGCAAGTGGTACTTTTAAAAAAATTGTTTTAAGTATTACATATATCTTCTTTCCACA
>NW_005359590.1:999928-1046142 GCF_000412655.1 Myotis brandtii
ACCTTCCCTCATAGATTGGACAGTCTGTTCTATGCTTCTATAACTCTGGATCTATTTTTGTTCATCAGTTTATGTTGTTCATTATATCCCACATATGACTGAGATCATGTGATATTTATCTTTCTCTGACTGGCTTATTTCGCTTAGCATAATGCTCTATACACATGCAAATATACACATGGTTGTTACAAAGAATAATATTCATCTGTGGGCTTTCCGCAGTCATCTTGGGGATCTCATAGACCAGACGTTCTCAAAGGGTGATCCCTGGACCAGCAGCACCAGCAGCATGCGGGAACTTATAGAAATGAACCTTCTCCAACTCCATCCCAGACTCACTGAATCTAAGACTCCGAGGGTGGGGCCAGCAATCTGTGTTTCAACAAGCCCCCCAGGGGATGTGCTCAAGACTGAGAACAGCTGCCAGAGAACTCTGGGGGGTCCCAGGACCTGACCTCGTGCACACAGAAGAGTTCCCAACTCAGACCCTTTCCTGAGCTTTGGCTCAGCCCCGCCCTCCTTCAGGACCACCTACTGTTCAACCATAGAGACCTGAGCACCCTCCAGGCACACAGCTGCATCTTATGTGCTCAAGACTGAGAACAGCTGCCAGAGAACTCTAGGGGGGTCCCAGGAGCTGACCTCTAGCACACAGAAGAGTTCCCAACTCAGACCCTTTCCTCAGCTTTGGCTCAGCCCCGCACTCCTTCAGGACCACCTACTGTTCAACTGTAGAGACCTGAGCACCCTCCAGGCACACAGCTGCATCTCCACAGAGGCAGCCTTCATTCGGAACAATTTCCTTCCTGCTTCTATTGTTTCCCAACCTTTCAGGCATTGAGTTGATTAAATTCAGAGGAAGAAATAGGTCAAATCCTCTGTTCCATAAAAACTAATTACCTTCTCTGTCCTCCTGCTTCTGTCCTGTGAAGTGGGGGAGTTCTTTCCCTCCTTTTTTCTGAGCATAGTCCCCTGTTGTCCATGGCCCGGCCTATGGGACAGGTGGCCCCAGGCCCCAGGTGTCCATACCTGCTCTCAGATGCTTTCTGGTCCTCTGACAAGAACCTCTGTCCCTGGAGGGAGGCGTGTAGGAACTTGGGAGGCATCTCACGTTGCTTGGCCACTGATACTGCAGCATAAGTTTCGCTGTTTCATCATCTTTGCTTTTCCCTCTGTCATTTGCTGACTTCAGCTATAGCAGTGATGGCGAACCTACGACACCGTGTTAGAGGTGACACGCGAACTCATTTTTTTGGTTGATTTTTCTTTGTTAAATGGCATTTAAATATATAAAATAAATATCAAAAATATAAGTCTTTGTTTTACTATGGTTGCAAATATCAAAAAATTTCTATATGTGACACGGCACCAGAGTTAAGTTAGGGTTTTTCAAAATGCTGACACGCCGAGCTCAAAAGGTTCGCCATCACTGACCTAGCCCTGCAACTCCATTCCCTTCTTCGTCCCAACTTCCACGATCCACCCAACCCTAACTCCATCCCCATCGCCGTGACATGGCCCAGAGTTAAGTTAGGGTTTTTCAAAATGCTGATACACCGAGCTCGAGCTCAAAAGGTTCGCCATCACTGAGCTATAGACACACCTCATTTTATTGCACTTCGCTTTATTGCCCTTCACAGAAGTCGCATTTTGAAGGCAAAGCCCCTCTCCTAGCAAAAAGACTATGATCCACCTTATTGCGGTGGTCTGGAATCAAGCTGACAGGATGTAGGAAGTATGCCTGTATTTCATGGCTTCAGCAGTCTACCTGTCAGGGAAGCCTACATCTGTCTGTCCAATCCCCCTCTCTCTGAGAAGCTCTGATTCTGCCATTCCTGGGCTGGCCTTACCCTCTACTTCATAGCCTATGTGCTCTTCCTTCCTTTCTGAAATTAATAAAGAAATATATTTTTAAAAAGAAGACAAAAGACAGATAAACAAGAGAAAAGCAAATAGCAGTTTATTAATATGCATCGCTCATGTATACATGGAAGGCATCCAGGGGAAAAATCAGTGCCTCTCCAAGAGGAAGCTTAGAATTCAGGCTGAAATACTATCTTTAGCTAAAAACAAACACACAAACAAACAAACAAACAAAAAACCCTCTGAAAACCACCAAACAATGGTGCAGGGACTAGCAGTCTCTGGGAGATGGCCAGGAAAAGATGAATGAGAGTCAGGTTTGTTATGCAGACTTAATTCGGTGCCTTAAATTTATTAATATGCATCACTTATGTGTACATGGAAGGCATCCAGAGTAAAAAATCAGTGCCTCTCCAAGAGGAAGCTTAGAATTAAGGCTGAAATACTATCTTTAGCTAAAAACAAACAAACAAACAAACAAACCAACAAACAAAAAACCCTCTGAAAACCACCAAACAATGGTGCAGGGACTAGCAGTCTCTGGGAGATGGCCAGGAAAAGATGAATGAGAGTCAGGTTTGTTATGCAGACTTAATTCGGTGCCTTAAAATGAAGAGTCTCTAGTGATTTAGTCACCCTTCTCTGCCAGGTACAGAGAGGGGGATTTCCTCTATAAATGTCAATTTCCCTTACAAAAGGGCAACTTCTGTTTTCAGAGCTTCTCCTGTGTCTGCTGTTTCTCAAAAGGAAGCTTTTGCCAAAGGGGCATATTTCAGGGTGGCTTATTTCCACAATAAACCCACTTGTTCTCTTGCATTTCCCATCTCAGCTAATTAAACACCTACTGTATCATCCAAGCCAGAAATCCGCTTCCTCATCCCCAGCGTCAGTGAGTCACTAAGGGACAGTGGTTCTACCTCTTCACCGTAGATCGTTCCCCTTTCCGTCCTCTAAGACACTCTCTCGGGGAAGATCTCTCTGTCTATTATCCCAGCAATAGCTTCCTGGCTGGTTAGTCCTTTTTTTTGCACCCACCCACTCACCACTCTGCAGCTGGAGCGGAATGCTAGATAACAAGTCAAATCACATTTAGTACTTTGCTACTAACCTTTTTCAGGGGCTAAGACCTCCTGGATCAAGGTCAACACCTTTGCAAGCAAGGTCCTTGAGCACCTGGCCTCAAACTTCATTTCCTATGTTGTTCCCCAAACACACTGGATTCCAGCCACACAGAATCACTTGCCATCCCCAGAACACCCTGGGAGGTTTTCGGGCATCTGGGCCTGAGAAGCCTCCTGGCTGCCCCTCCTTTTTTAGATTGGTGAGTTCCCATCATGCCTTGAATCCCTGACGTCTCCCCTGGGCACTGTTCTCTGTGCATCTCCATTCTCACTCCCCTTGGTCCCCTCAAAGCCAATGCAGATACTCAAGTCAAACTAGCACCATTGTAGTCTACACAGATCAACCCTTTTCCTGTTAGGTGTAGGCGAGGAAAACATTTCTCTTGACACCTGTGGGGTTCCAGGCTAGGTCTGAAAATTAAACTGACAAAGGCAGACTAAGAAGAGAAATTTTATAGAATTTTTACATGAACATGGCATCTTCACCAGAGAAGGAAGACTTAAAGAAGTGACCAGAGCAGAACGCTTTTGCAGGCATGCTTCAGAGAGATTGCGGGTTTGGTTCCAGACCACTGTGGTAAAGTGAATATTGCAATAAAGTGAGTCATAATCTTTTTGCTGGTGGCACATCCCGCCTTCAATTTGTAAAAAATGCAACACTGTGAAGTGCAATAGAATTAAGAAAACAAAAAGGTCTGGGCTAGGGTCCTCCAACTAGGGCGAGGCCTTCGTCATCTTCCTTAACTAGGAAGATAGGGGTTAGTTTAACAAGGTTTGGCAGAATCCCCTGGTGCCCTCTCTCGGCTGATAAGAGTCTGTCTCCAATAAATGGAAATTTATTTCTTGCCTTTAAGCCAGTGGTTCTCAACCTTGGCTGCACATTAGAATCACCTGGAAATCTTTTTAAAATCCTGATTTCTGGGCCTCATCCTCCGGAAATTCCGTGTCTTTGTTATGGGGTGGGGCCACAACATTAGTAACAAAGAAATAGAATTTCCGGAGGATTAGGCCCAGAAATCAGGATTTTAAAAAGATTCCCAGGTGATTCTAATGCGCAGCCAAGGTTGAGAACCACTGCTTTAAGCAGAAAAGGGGAAGCTTTTCCTGCATTTATTGCTTCTTAATTGCCTTCAGCTCAAGAAAATTTTCATGCCAAAGTGCTGTAGGCAGTTAGACAGACCTGAGCAGAGCAAGGATGATGGGCCAGGTACAGAAGGTCATCCGCAGGAAAGCTACCTGGTGGGTAACAATGGACAATCAATTATAGGGTGGGATTTTGCCCCCAGGGTGACTTTTCTTCCCCTAGCTGCTAGGGGCCTAGCATATAGCTGTCAGGCAGTTTGGACCCCCTGACCTTTCCTCCCTAGAGGTAAGATCTAGGCTTCTGTTGTATTTCAGCTCTAGGTCCAGATAAGCAACAATCAGCCATGGCTGACATCAGGACCAGCTGCATTGAATAATGACCTCCTACCCTGGTGCCTGCCAATCAACCAGTGGAGACCACAACCCTGTAAGGACACACCTGGAAAACTGCTGAATAGTCTGTTAAGATCTTTCGCTGGGGCCTCCCCTAAAATCTCTGCTCTTAAAACCCTTAGGATGGAGGACCAACTGTCCTCTCCCTTCCGGGAGCACGGCCCCTCCTCCCAATGTTACCATTAGCTTCCTCACTCCCAATCTCTAAGGGCCCTTCCTTTACCTCTAGAACTTGTTTGCTAAGGCCACTTCTTTTAGAAATTACTTTTTCTACCTCTGTAACTTACCCAATAAATGTTCTATTACAGTTTGGGTCTTGCTTTGAATTCTTTCTTAGCCAGAACCCAAGTACCAAGGTTGCTGAACCCAGGTTTGGTCTGACCCCACAGGGCAGACACCTGGTGCCGTTCCCGCAGCCTACAACAAAAGAGGCATACAAATTTGGGGTGACATATTCAGGTTTCCTTCACAGGCTACCTTGTAGCCACAGAGTCCACACACCCAAACATGAAAGTTGTAGACACAGTTCCATTCACTCCTACAAATCTGGAAGCCCAGAACAGGCCCAACATTTCATCTCAGTCTCTAGGGCAGTGATGGCGAACCTATGACACGAGTGTCAGAGGTGACACGCGAACTCATTTTTTTGGTTGATTTTTTTTTGTTTGTTAAATGGCATTTAAATATATAAAATAAATATCAAAAATAGAAGTCTTTGTTTTACTATGGTTGCAAATATCAAAAAATTTCTATATGTGACACGGCACCAGAGTTAAGTTAGGGTTTTTCAAAAGGTTCGCCATCACTGCTCTAGGGCATTAGCTATGCCCACATCCCATCCATACTGAGCCTCTTGGACCACAATAACCATTTTTAAGAAGCTGAGAATCAAAACCCTCTACCTCCTCACCCCCACAGTTTACTGTCTACATGAACATATCCGGACTATTCCGCCACCCTCATTAGAAAAACTTCACGTGTTCAGAGACTCTTACCCTGGAAAAGCAAACTTGCAAATCTTTGTTTCATTGTAGAAATTTCTGGAAAGTCTCAAGTTATCAGTTGACAGTTGACATTCCTAGACTTGGCTTACTTGTGTCCACCAACCCTAAACAGCTATATCATGATCCTTACCCAATCCTAATCCCTCTCCCAACATGAAAAGATCTGCTGTAAACCAGACCTCAAACTCTTGCTAAATCACACCTTGCCCTTCCCTTATGGAGACTCAGACTTCCTTATGGTGGTAGGCAATACGTTCAGTTTTGCCTTACTAACAGGTGGTTTGGCCAGCTAGCGTTCAACAAGGCTTTGTGCTCCCCAGACCTCTTCAGCCTGACTAAGGAAGATTGTTAGTTTGCATTCAAAGGGAGTTTTGTTCTCTCACCAACTTAGACAAGGAAGAAGTTCTGTATCTTCAGATGCTGACAATCGTGTACTGCGAAAAACTTGACCAGGCACGGAGACAATACCTGGCTCTAGATCAAAATCGCCTTTGGCATCTTCCTGCAGATGTAAACACGCTGAGGTGGTGCCTTCTGGGAAGCGACCAGCAGAGGGTGCTCTTGAGAAAGAAGAGTTAGTTGGAAGCTTCTTCCTGTCAGGGACTGAAAAATTCCCACACAGGAGGCACCGCTTAATTTTAATTATTGTGATTAATGGTAAAGGCAAGCGGAGCTTCCACAGGACATAAACCAGAACAGCCACAGGGTGACAGAGGTGCCAACAATGGGAAGCCCAGCGGAGAACCTGCCCAAAGTGGTGCTCAGAGGAGGATTTCAAACCTCTAGTGGGTTTTGCCTTTTTACCGAGACTCCTGCAATCACAGAATTTCCCCCAAGTCATTCTGAAACCTGACACATTTAGGTCGTGCCATCCCGAAGTCCTTCAGAACGACTTGTTCTGGGGCTCCTGAGAAATTATTCTTAACATTCACGTAGAAAGTCACTCGAAGCCAGGAGTTGGCAATTATTTTCTGGTAATAATAGATATTTTCACTCTTGCAAGCCACACAGTTTCTGTCACAACTTCTCACCTCTGCCCTTGTAGCTTGAAATCAGGCTCAGGAAATACAAAACGAACAGGTGTGGCTGTAGTCGAATGAAACTTCACATATGGACCCTGGAATTTGAATTGCATATAATTTTCACAGGTCACAAAATATAATTTGTCTTTCTCCCCCCCCCCCCCCCAACCCTTTAAAAATATAAAATTCATTTTCAGCTCGTAGGCTATGCAAAACCAGTTGGATTTGGCCAATGGCCTGTGATTTGCCAACTCCTGCTCAAGAAAGATGAAGGAACCAAAACATCTCTTGGCAGTCCTACTATATCTATTATTGAGCAGAGAGCGGTTAAAAAATTTTGGACTGAGTTCGGGGTTAATTAAAACTCATGATTCTCAAGGGTCAACATAATGAATGCTCTTTCTGGTGTGAATATTCACTGCAAAATGCATGCTTTGCCCGAGAAGCTCTGCTGGATCAGCACTGAACTAGGGGAAGCGTGAACGTGGGCCCAGTTACACGAGGGTATGAACCCAGAGTCCAACTGATTGAGAGCTTGGGTATGTCTGGGACATAACTTCTCCAACTTCTCTTTCCTCATCTGCAAAATGAGGAGGTAACATTTGCTATAGGATGGGGCTTTAGGGAGGATGTCAAGAACCTGAAACATACTAGGATTAAATAGATGGTAGCTTTTATTACCCAAAAGATAGAGATGAACCCTGAGAAATACCTCATCTATGTATGAGAAAAGGGGTACACTCCAACTTTAGTCATGGGTTATATGGTATCTTAGTCTATTTGGGCTGCTCTTATAGAGTAGCATAGACTGGATGAATTATAAGCAGCAGAAATTTATTTCTCACAGTTTTGGAGGCTGGGAAGTCCAAGATCAAGGCATCAGCAGATTTGGTGTCTAGTGAGGGGCTACTTCCTGGTCCATAAATGACTGTCATTTTGCTGTGTCCTCACATGGTGGAAGGGATGAAGGATTTATTTGGGGTCTCTTTTATAAGGGCACTAATCCCATTCATGAGGGCCCCATCCTCATGATCTAATCAACTCCCAAAGTCTCCACCTCTAAACACTATCAAATTGAGGGGTAGGATTTTGACATATGACTGTTATTGGGACACAAACATCCTGTCTATAGCATATAGTAATAGACTGGATTGTAAGATCCTTGAGAGCAGGGTACACACCAAGTTCCTGTTTTTCTGACTCACTTAGCTTAGCTTGGTGCCTGCCACCTAAGGGAATCTCAATTGTAGAGAAAAACCTGTGCTTTAAGGGGAAGCTATGCATTGCTCAGAGCACACTCTTCCAAGCTACCTGATCCCGATTCCATGGGAGCTCTGCGCCTTTCCTTGCCTTTGAGTGACTTTATAAATCTGTGAGTTGTAGATAAGTGATACAATGTGGAGTAGTTCGTGTGTGTGTGTGTGTGTGTGTGTGTATTTAATATTTTTCTTGATTCCAGAGAGGAAGGGAGAGGGAGAGAGAGATAGTAACATCAATGATGAGAAAGAATCATTGATACCTGCCTCCTGCACACCTCCCACTGGGGATGGAGTCCACAACCCAGGCGTGTACCCTGATGGGGACTCGAACTGTGACCTCTGACTCATAGGTCGACACTCAACCATTGAGCCTTGCTGGCCGGGGGCATGAAGTAGTTCTTGCTTTAGCCATGCAATTAAGTTCTGTCTAATGGAGATTCCATGCCTTCTTTCCCCTTTTGTGAAAGAAGCCAGTGTTGCATCCCTTTGCAAATTCATTCCACTGCTCCTGATGTAAAAATGTGTCTGATTTTAGACTTTTGATTTGAACCAGTTATGACATCTGCCTGGTTTCCTTATTAATAGTGAGTTAAATAAAATCATTGACATGTGTTCATTTTACACCTGTAGGAGAGTCAAGACTTTACTTCTGTGGAAAATTTTCTCTTAACATGCTATTTAACTGTGGAATTGTATTCAGGAATGTTTTCCTAGAAAACACTTGAACAGCATCCAAGGTGACAACCTAAAACGTTTCTGTCTTGCCCTCTTGAGTCATCTTCTCTTACTGCTCTGTCACTAAATAGCTATGCTATTTCCCATCTTCAAAATAGGGGGTGGAACTAGAAAACTGTCTCTAAGGCAGCTGTTCTCAAACTTTATGATCTAAGGACCTTTTCCCACATTTAAAATTATTGAAAATCCCCACAAATTATTAAGATTTTGGTTCATGTGGGACATATCTATTGCTATTTACCATATTAGAAATGAAAACTAAGATTTTAAAAAATATGCATTTTTAAATTCACTGAAAATAACTACAACAAACCCATTACATGTTAACATAACTAACATACTTTTATGAAATATAAATATATTTCCTCAAACAAAAAAAGATAGTGAGAAGAGTGGTACTGTTTTCGATTTTTGCAATTCTTTTTAATGATTGGCTTACCGGAAGGCTGCTGGATTCTCATATGTGCATTTGCATTCATCTGTTGTGACATCAATATCATTTAACCTCCAAAAGCTCCACTGTACACTCATAAGAACATGAGAGTAGAAAAGGTAAATAACATAGTAAATTATAAAAATAGTGATCTAACAGGACCCCCCCTCACCCCTCCCCAAAAAAGGATCTCGGGGACCCTCAAGACTTCCTGAAACACCCTGAGAACTGCTAAATAAACCAAGATATGCTGCAGGTGGGAGTTGTCATTTCTCATGATGAGACGTGCCATAGCCTGTGTGATTGACCATGACCTCTGGCCATTTGTTGTGATCAACCATGACCTCATTCTGACCCTTTTTCCGAGTGCCTGTTTGCCTTCTCGAGCACTCTGAACAGTAAGCTTTTCCTCCTCAGTGTGGTATGCGCGTGCAGTGGTATCTGAGCTGGGATTCTGTGTGACAGGCTGGAGGGGGATACTGCACAGTGCTGGGGACAGGAAATGGGATGGGGGAGGGGGAAGGAAATGAGCACCATTCTTATCTATTCCCAGAGAGGCTCAGGGTAAGACCTCAAAGCTGCATTGGCAGGGCCTTTGTCCAGAGATTCTTCCTGATCCTTTTCTCTAATGGAATCCTCCATTGCCACTCAGACCCCGCTTCTGACCCTGGAGGGTCCCTGAGCTCTGAGATGACAGAGCAGGTGTTGGAACAGTTGTTGGAAAGGGAAGAAACTTTCCTTTCCCAAAGTCCTGACGGAAAAATAATTCTAGACCATCCATGTTAAAATGACCTTTCTTTTAAAATATTTGTTATTGATTTCAGAGAGGAAGGGAGAGGGAGAGAGAGAGAAACATCAATGATGAGAGAGAATCATCACTTGGCTGCCTCCTGCACGACCCCTATTGGGATCGAGTCCAAAACCCAGGCATGTGCCCTGACCAGGAATCGAACCATGACCTCCTGGTTTGTAGGTTGAGGCTCAACCACTGAGCCACACCAGCTGGGCTAAAATCACCCTTCTTGATTTTCTTTGGACTGTTTCCTAGATACCAGGTAATGTGCTCTGTGCAAGGTACCAGGTGACTACAGTGCACAAAAGGTAAATATTAACAAGGAGTTCACTGATTTGTTCATTTCAAAGAAGCGATTCAGAGGTTTGAAGTTTTAACAAACAATCTACTTATCTATATGCTAGTATACAAAAGGCTAATATGCAAAGTGTCCCCTTGGGAGTTAGACCGGGAGTTCCATTGCTCGCTATGACATGCACTGACCCCCAGGGGGCGGCATGGAATGAAGGAAGGCCCCGGCAGGCAGCCGGCAGCCGGCAGCCAGCAGCCAGGGAAGAAAGGCTCTGGCCAGCAGCTGGAAGGCCCCAACCAGCCCTGATCACTGGCCAGGCCTAGGAACCCTACCCGTGCACAATTTTGTGCACCAGGCCTCTAGTCTATAAATAAGTACAGCTTCAAAACTTTTCCTATAGCCTCCCTCTTCCCTACTTGCATTCACATTTACTATAAGATAGTAGTTAAGAGTTAAATCTTTAGAATTAAGACACAGCTAGGTACATATCCTTGATCTCCCACTTAGTATCAATGGAAAATTGGGGAAAGGACTGTTTAAATATCAAATTCTTCAGTTGTAAAATGGGCTTGAATTAGCTTGAGTCTCCCCCAACGCAGAGCCCAAGTCAAGGACTTGGGGCTGGGGGTGAGGGTGATCCCAGAAGGCGGAGATGTAGGAAGAAAGAAAATGATACAGATGAAGAGGAAAGACCAATATGGTGAATTATTGGGCTGGTTACTATTCTGGATAATTGAGGCTCAATCCCTCCAGAGACCTTCTGAAAAACCATATAAAATATATTCCCGAATTATCCTCTCAAGGTAGGTGCCTGAGACATTTGTCCCTCCTTGTCTGAGGAGTGCCCCAAGGCACTAATTTCCCCAGGGGGAAGAATGAGCTTGTACAGAAGTCTCCATGCAGCTGTGGCTGAAGTTAGAAATGGGTCACCTGATGTGACATGAGACACAGTACCTGCTACGTGAGATAAATAATACCCATATTAGAGAGTTACTGTGAGCATTCACTGAAATATTTGTAAAAGGTTTAGCATTGTGCCTGGCACATGGTTAAGTACTAATAAATGTTCACTTTATTGTTGCTGCTACTTGGTTATTATTATTATCATCATGATTATTCACTTTCTTGAATGAGAGACAGGGGAACATTTTTGGAATGATACATAACCCACAGCCTGTCTCTTCCATGCCACAGCCTGTATGATTGACCATGACCTCTGGCCATTTGTTGTGATTATTATAGACTAGAGGCCCGGTGCATGAAATTTGTTACCCATATTATAGAGTTACTGTGAGCATTCACTGAAATATTTGTAAAAGGTTTAGCATTGTGCCTGGCACATGGTTAAGTACTAATAAATGTTCACTTTATTGTTGCTGCTACTGCTGTTATTATTATCATCATCATGATTATTATCATTGCACTTTCTTGAATGAGAGACAGGGGAACATTTTTGGAATGATACATAACCCACAGCCTGTCTCTTCCATGCCACAGCCTGTATGATTAACCATGACCTCTGGCCATTTGTTGTGATTATTATTGACTAGAGGCCCGGTGCATGAAATTTGTGCACGGGGGTGGGGTGTGGGGATCCCTCAGCCCGGCCTGCACCCTCTCGCAGTCTGGGACCCCTCACTCCTTACCACCCACCTGCTCGCTGCTCCTTAGTGCTGCTGTGGAGGTGGGAGAGGCTCCCACCGTGAGCCTGGCTTCTGGCTGAGCAGCGCTCCCCCTGTGGGAGTGCACTGACCACCTGGGGGCAGCTCCTGCATTAAGCGTCTGCCCTCTGGTGGTCAGTGCACATCATAGCAACTGGTTGCTTTGGTCATTCCACTGTAATTGTCACTTAGGCTTTTATTATATAGACTAGAGGCCCGGTGCACGAAATTTGTGCATGGGCAAGGTCCCTCGGCCTGGCTGGCGATCAGGGCTGATCGGTGCCTTCTGGCTGCTGGCTGGGCCTTCCTTCATTCTGCACTGCCCCCTGGTGGTCAGCGCATGTCATAGCAAGCAATTAAACTCCTGGCCTCCTGGTCAAACTCCCAAGGGGACAATTTGCATATTAGCCTTTTATATATATAGGTCATTATAGTACTTTTACTTTCCCCGTGTATATGTGTGTGTGTGTGTGTGTGTGTGTGTGTTAAAATTTGGTCACAAGGAAAAGTCATATTTGGTCAGTTGTATGGGGTGTAAAAATGGTTAATAACCATTGCTTGAGAATAGCACGGTCCAATAGAATTTCCTGCAATGATGAAAGTAGTCTATCGCTGTCTGATATCGTAGCCACTAGCTGCATGGGCTAATTGGGTACTTGAAATATGGCTAGTGTGGCTGAGGAACTCAGTTTTAATTTTATTCAACTCTAATTAATTTGTGTCTCAATGTAAATAGGCACATGCAGGCACAGTGGGGGACAGTTAGAGATGGTGTTCCCAGTGAAACACCATAGTGAGAGGAAAGGACCCTTTTCCTGGGCTAAGATTAAGGCAATGTGGCCAGTGCTGTATTTCATCTAGACCTAAGCCCACCAGGTCTCACTCCCGGTTGGAGAGTGGTGGTATCACTGAGGCCAAGGGCTGCTGGCTGAGAAGCATAAAGTTGTAGGGACACAAAACTGGTACCCACTGGGGGAGGAGAGGCCTCAAGCTCCCCAAGGCTTGGCCCATTGTTCTGTGCACAGAGTGACTGCTAACTGTTGTGCTGGGGAGGGTTGGCCTTGCAAGCTCACAAGTTCAGCTTTTACTAGTTACGCCTCTGCCTTGTTCCATTTCTCTGCAGGCATTTGTCCTGTGCTCACGATCCATGAGCAATCATTTCTGAGTACTTACTGTGATCCCAAGCGCTATGCTGGCCACCAAGGAAGATAAAAGAGAGGCCTGTCCAACTGATGTTCTCCACTCCCTAGAAGATTATAGTGAGAGACGAGGTTCTCATATAATGAGCCATTAACTTCAACAGCACCTTCTCCGGTTGGCAATGCACCTGTGTCCTCCAGCAAGCTTCTCGCTGGTAATTGACAATTTACTTGTCTACTGCTCCACGAAGTCAGGGACCTCAAACACCGTCAAATACTAAACTGAGGCTGATGACAAGGGAAACAGGAGTTAAGAGAGGGAAGAGATCATATTCCCTGAAGTCATTCAGAGACAACATGGAATTCAGACTAGGCCTTGAGAAATGGGCAAGATTTATCTATGCAAGGAGTTGAGCAACGGCATTTCAGCGGGGTAACATCACAAGCAAAGGCATGGAGGAAGGATTATAAATGTTATACTAACAGGAGGCAAGATGAATCAGAAGAGAGTTTAGAAAACAAGGTAGGATGAGCAGGGTGGGCCTCGACAGCCAGGTGTTTGAGGGCGGACCCATGTTATGGGGTGATAAGAGCACTATGAGCCAGACCCTCTGTGCCTCTGAGCGTAGTGAAACCTGAGTTTACATCGGCGGGTCTGGCCAGATGTGTTTGGCACCACTTGTTTTTGCCTTTAACCTTTGATCTCTCCTCCTCCAATAGGAGCAGTTCAATTTCCTGAGAACCACCAGTGGGCTGGTGTGGCACAGTGACCTTACTTCAATGCCTAGGTCCAGGGATAGATGGGCATGCGTCTTAGGAAGCGTTTCACAGTCACAGATACAGTCCGGGACTTTTGCCGGAGCTGTTATCTTTCTTCTTTGATTGTTAAATCAGTGAGATGTCAGCCTGAGGCTGCTGACTCTATCCTGATGCTGCAGGGAAAGAGTGTGTCTGAGAATTAAACCAGCACAGAGGAAAGCAGAGCCAAGGGCTGAGACACCTGATGACATCACCTGAGCACCTGGATCCAGCTGAGCCTGAAGTCACACCTAGTTCAGAGCTCATCAGTCATTAGCCAGTTTCAGTTAGTTTCCTGCCACTTGCCACCAACAGGGTCCTGATTAATGTATACAGTGGTGAGTGGGGTGGCTTAGAGTGGAGGAGATGAGAGTCAGAGTGGTCACACCAGCCGGTTGTGGCTGGAACTCAGACATGAGGCTTTGCGGGTCTCAATCAGGGGCCATGGAGGTAAAAAAAAAAAAAAAAGGTGAGTCAAGAGGTGAGAAGGCACTATCTATCTTTCCCTCTCTTTGAAAGCTATACAAGCGGTGTGTACCGATTCTTCATCATCTCTTCCTTCACGAGGCCCTTTACTTGCTCCTCCATTTGGTTTTGAGGCAAGTGAATCTGATATTCTTATCCCCATTTTATAGCATGAGGAGGTTAAAGGACTTGCCTCAGGTCACAAGGGAACCCTGGGGTGTGACTGTGACTGTATAGCTCATGCTAGAGGAGCTCTTGTTTGCTTGTGTATGGTAGGGACTGAAGTCACCAGGCACGATCTTTCTGTCCCCTCAGAGGGAAATGCACCCCCCCCCCCCCCCCCCCCCCCCCCCCCCGCAACACACACACACTTCTTACCGAGGAAAGGCCTGGGAGCCCGTGACCCCCTTCATTAAAAATAAACTCTGCCTGAGTCTCCTGGTTCTAAATAGAAGAAATGTAGATTTGGGGCAGAACCGAAGGGAAAGGGATTTCCCTTGGCAACTTATTTGCAATTTGTGGATTGGAGCTGACCCAGCTCCAATTCCCACGTCATTGTGAGCGCTAAAATGCGATCTAAAGCTGATTAAAGAACCAGAGCTGGAGGCCATCCTCCCACGGGGCTCAACCGAACAGGAGCAGAGTGAAACCCACCAGCTTCCTCCTCAGCATCTCATGTCCAGGCGCTGCCTACATTCTCCTCTGTGGTTACATGTTCGCTCCCAGGCGCCACTTCTTGCGCTGTAGGAGTTACAGCAAGCATATTCAAATTGGCTGTGTCTTTCCTTGGGCGTTATGAAAAGCTACGTAGTACAGTTCACCCTTGAACAACATGGGTTTCAACTGCAAAGATCTACGTGGGTTTTTTCCCCCCAATAAATATGTGCAGTATTACAGTATTTTCTGTTCCATATGATTTTCTTAATAACATTCCTTCCACCCCCTGGCAATGGGCAAGGAGACACCTGATTGGTGGTGTTGCTCTTATATCAGTCAGGGGCAAAGCAGATGTACAGTCCTTAGTTCATCCTAGCTTGACGCCTGTGTCCGTGGCCAGAGCTGAGGCACATTAAAAAAAAAATAACATTCCTTCCACCCGCCCCCACCCCCCCAGCTTACTTTATTGTAAGAATACAGTATATAATACATATAACATACAAAATATGTGTTAGTTGATTGTTTATGTTATTGATAAGACTTCTAGTCAACAGTAGGCTATTAGTAGTTAAGTTTTGGGGGAATGCAAAGTTATATGTAGCTTTTGACTGCATGGGGTGGGGGGGTGGTCCAGGGTCAATCATAAATAGCTAATGGAGAACAGCACTTTCTGGTCTTTTTATATATTTTTATTGATTTGAGCGAGAGAGAGGAAGGAAGAGGAAGGGAGAGGGAGAAAGAGAGAGAAACATGGATGTGAGAGAGAAACATCCATTGGCTGCCTCCTGCATGCCCCCTACTGGGAATCGAGCCCACAACCCAGGCATGTGTCCTGACTGGGGAATCAAACTGCATGGGACAATGCTCAACCAACTGAGCCACACTGGCCAGGGCTTTTTTTTTTTTTTTTTTTAAAAAAAATCCCCATGGAAATACAGAAATGTTAAAGCAGGGAAACCTGAATGCGATGTGTACATTTTCATCCAACATGGACCATTTATTTGTTTTAATAAATGGAATTTTCAGACTCAATTCATATGCAGTCAATTTTATTGCAAAGGCCTGTGAACCACCTTGCCCATCGGTTAATTTGAGAAGGATAATGACACAAAGTGAATGTGGAAATGAGAATTCATTGATTTTCTTTAGGGTTTTGTTAGTAGAGGTGCCCTAAGGAACAAAAAACACACATGAGGCTCTTTACAAGCCTTTCTCCCTGTACATCTCAGGTACAGGGCATGGGCGCAGAGGAAGGGGATGGGGATGCATCAGGGCTCTGATAGGATAGACCTGTGGTTGGCAAACCTCGGCTCTTTGGCCCCTTCAGTGTGGCTCTTCCACAAAATACCGGCTCTCCCACAAAATACCAACTTCTGCGCATGTGCCACGAAGTTTCAATCACACTGTACGTGCGCGCCCGCATGTGGTATTTTGTGGAAGAGCCACACTGAAGGGGCCAAAGAGCCGAGGTTTGCCAACCACAGGTCTATCCTATCAGAGCCCTGATGCATCCCCATCCCCTTCCTCTGCGCCCATGCCCTGTACCTGAGATGTACAGGGAGAAAGGCTTGTAAAGAGCCTCATGTGTGTTTTTTGTTCCTTAGGGCACCTCTACTAACAAAACCCTAAAGAAAATCAATGAATTCTCATTTCCACATTCACTTTGTGTCATTATCCTTCTCAAATTAACTGATGGGCAAGGTGGTTCACAGGCCTTTGCAATAAAATTGACTGCATATGAATTGAGTCTGAAAATTCCATTTATTAAAACAAATAAATGGTCCATGTTGGATGAAAATGTACACATCGCATTCAGGTTTCCCTGCTTTAACATTTCTGTATTTCCCTCTCATTGAAAGACACACTCCATGGATCTTATGTAGGAAAAGTGAACAATTTTTAGGCTGGGAAAACATTGATGTATATTCACAATGTAACAATTCACCATTGCCAGGAGCAGCTAGAAGCAAATATTTTTTAAAAGAGAGAGAGTACAAATATTCTTTAAGACAGCATGCTGATTTCTCAAAATTCTATTTGTGAATGAGTGTATGAAGAAATGGTTTAAAATTTTTCCTTGGTAAGCACTCGCTTTCAAATATTGTTAGCAAATTAGCCTCAGATCAAAGTACTTATTTACAACCTCTGATTTAAATAAAATAGTATTTGGTTTAAAATGGAAAGAAATGAAACTGGAGTTAATACTGAGAATGATGTAATTTTTTTTTTTTTTTTTACTAAATATGAGGGTTATTGTTACTGGCTAAATAATTCTATGGCAGATTTCATTACTATCCAATACATTAGACACAGAAATTAGGACCTTTAATAATTAAACTAAGTTTCCCCTTCAGATAAAATTATGCTGGTGAAAATGATTGTTGAATTTCTAAAAGAATTAAAGCTCTTCAGAGGCATAAGTAATAAAAAAAAAGCTTTCCCCCCCCTTAATAAGTAAAACTATCAATAAGCCAAAACTCATATAAAAACTCTGGTATTATAATTCCATGCTGTGGGACGTGCCATTATGAAAAAGCCAACACGCTTTCCTTAAACTTAGATGGGCTGTGTATTTGCTGCCTTCTCTCTCCTTTCGGAACCAAGGTCACATGAAGTTTGGAACTTCCTTTACTTTGAATTCCCAGAGCTGTGTTGTGGTGCTTCCTAGAGTTTTCATTCCATGTTCATTGCTCCAAAGATCTAGATTTACGTGAAAATATCAATAGTCCTTCTGAGAAAAATAAATGGTGTGGATTATGAAAACCATCAGGGTCTCATAAGGATGCCATCACCAGCAAAGAGTGCTTATTCACACTTGTTTTTATGTGACTACATATTCAGTTCATATTTTGATTCATATTACAAATGGATATGGTTTTCGCTGATTCCACAGTATTACTCAGCTAATGGTACAACAATGTAGTTGAATACATACTCCGCCAGGGTTTTTCTCCTCTAAATCTTCATCTGTGTCCTACTGACCATAACAAAATCCCAAAGCTTGAACAGAACAGAAGGATCTGGTTACAGAAGTGCATTCATTCCTTTCACAAATATTTCTGTTTTCTCTTTGCCCACTGCAGGTGTGAGCTTTAATTGGATGCATTTATGCTTTTACCAGCGTGCCCATAAAAAGGAACTAAGGGAAATATTTACCAAGTCTGTTTCAAAATCTGTCCTTGGCGTAGTAAGTCTTTTTATCTTCTCTTTTCCTTCCTCTCCACCCTTCTTTGTTTTTTAATGGGGGTAAGGAAAGAGAGCAGAATACAGTTAATTTGGAAAAGGTCTTTTGGGATTCTGAAGCAAGCAAGAAGATGTAAGAGAGGCTCTCTTTAGCCTGGAGATGGCACAGAAAAAAAGGGGTAAAGGCTTCCAGGGCCTCCCATTACCGATGGAGGCCAGAGCTGCCATGAAAAGTCATGTTCAACGCCACCTCTTGGGACGAGAGGGCTCTAGCTGCAAGGAAGTTGTAAATCAAGACTGAGAGACTCTAACAAACAAGATGGAGAACAAAAACAAAGAAAAGATTCTAGTGAAAAACATAATAGGCGAGTGGCACCCAAAGACCATCTCAGTGGAAAAAGAAGCCAGGCCCTCACTGGTGGAGGTGGCTGCTGAGGCCACACCTGCCCCTCCTCCCAGGAGGGCGAACAGCAGGGATCCTGAGAATGGGTTTTCTCTGGTGCCATGGGTTCATTTCTCCTGATACTTGAAAAAAAAGAGGGGGGCAGGTTTCTCTTAAGAGCACAGAAGGAGTTCTTTTAATCTAGAATTTCTGAGATTCAGGGAAAGAAGGAATTTACTCTTACTCTATGGCAAACGCACCTCCCAACCATGTTGGATTCTTACCTCTCCTGCTTTGGGTTTTCTCTGGGACGCCTTGGATCCCAGATAAAACCCAAATGCTTTGGATTCTGGAAATTGTGTTGGAGAGGCGTTTACACTGAGAGGAAAGCTAGGAGGTGTTTTAGGCATGGCTAAGGTGCTAAAGTAATCTCAATTTTCAAGATACTGAGTTTTTTTCCTTCCCAGCTTCTTTTCTCGCTCATTCCTTTTCCAAACGTTAGAGAAAAACAACAAAACTTCTGAATGGATGTTAACACGGACATTTTCATGCAATATTACTCAAAAATTGTCACAAATATATGAAAGCACCAGTCACAACACATGATTTACTTTAACTTGCAGAATCAAAGCTATCATGTACAAATGTTAGGAATAGTGATAAGAGAACACAGACAACCGGCCTTGTTTTTGTTACCGCCATGAGGATAAACCACGGGGAATATCTCCCTATACATTCTTGGAGTTCAGTCTCACAGACAAGTCCAGCCTTACCTCTGTCCTACTCTAATGGGAGGGTTGAGAGGGAGGGTCAGGGAGAAAGAGAAAAGGAAACGGAAGGCACACAGACTAGACATCAACGCCATTAAACCGAACCTCGGTTACACCGGACAACTCAGCTGATCAAAGGGTATCTAAAGGCCATATTCATTCCAAGAAGGTCATACGTATCTTCGCTCAGTTCAGCTGTCTGTTTGATTTTTTTTTTTGATTTTTTAAAATATGAAGCAGAAATAGAACATTTTGGGAGGGACAGCAGGAAAGAAATGACGCGGATTTTAAATTTACACAGTCCCCTCCTCCAGGCAGTTCTGCAGACATCAGAGCTCTTAACTCAGGGTGTGGATTGGCTTTCATTGTCAAAAAGGGGACCAGTTCTTTAAACATGCATAGCCTGGAGTTTCCGGGGTGGTTCTCCTCCCTCTATTTAAATGCTGTGGACTAGAAAGGTGCCCACTTTGCTAAAAACTCTACATCAGTGTCCCAGGAGCCCCGAGGCTCTTCAGGTTCCTCATGGAGACTTAAAGGATGGCACAGAAAAACTTCTTCTCCCTGAATGGGTTCTCTGAAGCCGGAACAGGAGTCAGGAGGGGGTCTTCCTTGGCATGAGCTTCACAGTAGGCCATCAAGTCTGCAGCTGCCTTGGATACCTGGAAAGGAAGACAACAAGCGAAACTTCAGAGGAGGCATTGATGCAGGTGCAGCCAGTCAAGGCCCAGGCTTTGGTGTCCAACTCCCCTCAAGAATGCAGGTTCAAATCCTAACTCCACCACTTACCAGCTCAAGTGAAAGTGAAGCAAGATACTCAACCTCCATAAGCCTCGGTTTCTCATCTGCAGAGAAGAGAGTTGGTGATCTTGACCTCACCGGATTGTTGCAAGCAGGTCCAGGACAAGGGTGCGGGGAATAAGGCACTTAGGGCACAACATTGAAGGAGATGCTCAGGGTCAAGATCATGCAAGTCTCAACTCTGCATTTGTACAGCCCTGAGAGTGAGTTATCCAACTTATTGGCATTTGATTTTTTATAGTATTCTCTTACGATTCTTTGTACATGGTATTTGTGTGGAATCAGTTGTCTCTTCTTTCGTTTCAGATTTTACTCATTTGAGTCTTTCCTCTTATTTATTTGTCTGGCTAAAGGTTTGTCAATTTTGTTTATCTTTTCAAAAAAACCAGCTCTTAGTTTCACTGATCTTTTTTCTATTGTTTTTTCTGGATTCCATTTCACTTATTTCTGCTCTAATCTTTGTTTTTTCCTTCCTTTTTGCTAATTTTGTGTGTAATCTGTGTTTTTTCTTAATCCTTACTTGAGGATATGTCTTTATCAATTTTTTTTAAGAGAGAGAGAAAAATGAACCTGCAACCTAGTTATGTTCCCTGAGACTCGAACCTGCGACCTTTTGGTGTACAGGACGATGCTCCAACCAACTGAGACACCCTGGCCAGGGCTAGGTAAAGTTAGGTTATTTTAGTTCTTTTTTCCCCTAATGTAGGCATTTATCAGTAAACTTTCCTCTTAGAACTGTTTTTGCTGCAGCCCATTAGTTTTGGTATGTTGTGTTTCCATTTTTTGGTTTGTTTCAAGATATTTTTTAATTTCCCTTTTTATTTCTTCTTGATGCATTGGCTGGTTGTTAGGAGTGTGTTGTTTAATTTCCACATAGTTGTGAATTTTTCAGTTTTTCCTCCTGTTATCGATTTCTAGTTTCATACCATTATGGTTGGAAAAGATTCTTGGTATGATTTCAATCTTCTTACATTTGCTAAGACTTGTTTTGTCACCTGTTATTGAACTTATCCTGGAAAATGTTCCCTGTGCACTTGAGAAGAATGTCTGTTCTGCTGCTGTTGGATTAAATGTTCTGTATACATTTGTTAGGTTCATTTGGTCAAATATGAAGGTCAAGTCCAACATTTGCTCTAATTTTCTGTCTGGAAGATCTATCCATAGTTAAAAGTGGGGTATTGAAGTCCCACTATTATTATATTGTTGTCTATTTCTCCCATCAGGTCTATTAATATTTGCTTAATATATTTAGGTGCTTCAATATTAGGTCCATACATATTTATGATTGTTATATCCTCTTGATGAATTGACCCCTTTATCATTATATAATGACCCTCTTTGTCTCTTGTTATAGTTTTTGGCTTACACATCACTTTTTAATAGGCATTACATTGCTTATAAAATATTTTTATTGTGCTTCTATTTTGTTCCAGATATTGACTTAAGTTTTCTCTTTTGATCTACACAATAATCTGAGGTAGAAACTGTTATCCTCCTTTTATAAATGAAAAATTGAAGCTCAGCACATTGCATGGGTTATTCAATGTCATATAGCAAAGTGCACAGTAGAAAAAGAACTTGGACCCTTATTGTTTGCCATCCACAAACAAACTACTCAACTGCAGGGCTAGTTCTAAAGGTTGATTAAAATTCTTTGTGCATCTTTATGAAATGCTACTATGACAGAATGAAAGGAAACATGCTGTTCTTGTCTTAGCTCCTCTAAATGAAAGCAAAGAACAGACTTTCAGAATCTTGATTACTTTTTTTGTGTGCCTTTTACTGTCTGAGCCATAGTCATTATTACACCAAACAGGAGCTTAGCTAGAAGCAGCAGAAACTGGACAAAATTGAAGGAGATGCTCATGGTCAAGGTCATGCAAGTAATATCTAAAACTCATTTGTTAAGAAGAGACCCAGCACCATCATTATTTGTTTGCAATGCTCACACACAAGTATGTGGCAGAAATTCTCAAAATCTTGTTATGAAACGAAGTGCCATTCTGGGCAAGATTAATAGCTTAGGGTTGCTCATCTCTTGTATTTGAACATTTGAATGATTTCTTCTCAAAATATATTTTGTGTTTTATCTTGTTTCCTCAACTAGATTGCAATCTCCTGTGGGTGATAGTCCAAAACAATGTCAAAATTCTAGCAGTAATTAGAATAATTGCTACTATTTATCTGCCCTTGCTATGTGTCAGAACTGTGAGAACCACTTTACCTATAGTATCTCATTTAATCCCTACAACATATTTTTCTAAAAAATATTCTGATGAACCATATTTCAATATAATTAGTTTAATTTGTAATTTGAAAACATTAATCTGAGAAGGGGACCATATTCTCCAACAGGCAACCCAACAGGTTTAGGGCACAAAAAATGTTTAAGAATTTTAACTGTGCCAGGAATAGTATTCTCCATATGCAGCTAGAAAGACATTTAAAATATATAAATTGGCTCCTATCATTCCCTATTTAAAACTTTCAATAGTTTCCAATTGTACTTTGTAGAAAACTAGAACATCATAACACAACCTGTGGGTCCCGCCTGCTTTGGGCCTACCCGCTGATCCAATTCCACGTGTGGCATTCTTCCCTCCTCGCACAGGTCTCCTCTAATTTCACACGATCTCCAAGTTCTTCTCTGCCTCAGCTCCACACATACACTTCCCTGAAACATTCTTCCCATCACCTCAACAGGCTGGCTCTTTCTCCTCCAGCAGGGGGCAGTTGAAATATTGCCTCTTTGTAGAGTCTTTACTGAACACTTCACCCAAGAATGACTTTCCTCATTATTCTCTCTCAAAGCACCCCATTCTTTTCCTTCATAGAACATCACTTACCACAGTATATAATTATAATCATGCTTGCTTATTTTCTTTTTGATATATGTCTTTCCCTTTAAGCACGATGCTCTATGAAGGCAGGAACTGTCTGCCTTATTCACCACTGTGTAATTGGTGCCTGGCATGTAGTCGACACTCAAATAATTGCTGAAAGAGTTCTCAAATGTAATCTTATTCAACAAATGTTTCATTCAAATAATATTTACTGAGTACCTAATATGCCAGACACAGTTCTGGGGGCTTGGGATTAGGGAATGAAATTCACAAAGATTCCTGTCTTTGGGGAACTTATGCAGTATTGCAGACTTCCAATTCTGATTCTGATAGAGTCACAGAGACCAATTAAACCTTTCTGCTTAAATGTAAAGATATGACAAAATATATGAAAAATTGCTTTTTAAATGTTATATAAGAGGCAGCATAAGATAGTAATCCCTGAGAGAATGAACACAAGACAAGCCCTATGATTGCCCTAGCTAACTGCCTGAAAGGGTTCCCAGGCCACAGCACAGGTAGGCAGTACCAAAGAGAGTTCAGAAATGTCCCTGAGCTGAGGTGAAAGTAACAGGGAAGAAAGATCTGGTGTGTGTGGTGGCGATGGGGTGGTAGTGGTGAGGGTGGGGGTGGGTGGAGAGCACTCATGCTCTGGAGGCCTTCAGAGGATTCCTTTGAGTCTTTAGCTGAACGCTGATAAGTAAACATGTGGGAGAAAACTTCTGGAAGCTGTGCAAAGAATTCCAGAAGGATCAAGTGAAACAATCCCTGATGAGCACAAAGGCCCACTTAGTTTTTGTGTCCATTGGTCAGAGTAGAAAAACCTCACAATGAATCGGGGGATGGATAGAGTCCTAAGAAGGCTATTGCTTCAGTAGTGGTGCCAAATGGGCATAGGTTAAAGGCTGCTGAGGACTCACCTATCAAAGTTTAAAAGTAAGCCTTGACTAGATCAAAATGTTTCCAAGTAACGTAACTGCACCCCAGAACAAAATTAAAATATTTAAGGGAACAGAATATTTAAAGGAATACAAAAAACGTCAGCATGCCACAAGAGAAAACTCACAATGTCTAGGGAAAAAAAAAAAGATCAGGCATGAAATAAGTAGAAGAAAAATCTCTCCCATAATGAGGAGAAAAATTAATACAAAGAAAAAAAATCCAGAATTGATGTTGTAGTTAAGAATAATGTTAAAATAGTTATTGTAAATAGTGTCCATGTAATAAAAAAGATAGAAGAAAGTAAACATGGTAAAAGGGACATGGAAGATACTAAAAAGACACAAATCAAATCTCTGGAGATGAAAAGTACACTACATGAAATTAGCAATAGATCAGATACTGCACAAGAAAAGATTAGTAAACTTGAAGGCGACCAAAGGAACTCTCCAAAATGAAGCAGAGCAAAAACAGATTGAAAAGAAACAAACAGCACACACTGAGCAAGGAGACAACATCAAGTGACCCCAAAATACGTGTAGTTGAAGTCTCTGAAGGAGAGAAGACACATGGTGGGTAGAGAGGAGGAAAGAAATATTTGGAGACATAATGGTGGAAAATTTTCCAAATTTCAAATTTGATGAAAACTGAAAACCCATAGTCTCAAGTAACTCAACAACCCCTAAATGAAGAACCATGAATCAAACTACTCCCAAGCACAGCATAATCAAATTGCTTACACAGTACCTGAGTGGGAAAATGAAGAGAACAGAAAATAAAACATGATAAATTGCTATAGATAATGTTAGAAGGTACTAAGTTTTATAAGAAAATGAAAAGTGAAGTAGGGTAAAAGGGATTGAGAGTGTATTTGGGGATGATGGTGAGGAGCAGGTTACTTAATTGAGAAGGTAATCCATTGAGAAGGTAATCAATCTTTAGGTAAAAACATACAGAATGAAAGTTACAGTAAGAAATGGGGAGCCACTGACATATTGTATAGGAGCACTCTGAATGCTGTGTTGAGAACAGGGCTCTATGGAAGTCAAGGGTAGAAGCGGAGACGACCCTGGGTGCTATTGCTGATCCAAGTGAGAGGTTGGTGACAGTGGTTCAGAATACTGTAATAGCAGCAGAGGTGGTAAGAAGTTGTATAATTCTGAATTAACAGCATTTCAATGTAGAATCACCAGGATTTCTTGATGGATTAGAGGTACAGTGTAAATCTAAAAGAAAAATGAAGAATAATTTTCAGTGTTCAGACTGAGCAAATGAAAAGATGAAGTTGGCATCGTTTCCATTGGTTAAGGCTGCAGGGAGAGGTTTTTGTAGGGAAGATCAGTTTTGGATAGGTTGACATGGAAACATCTATCAATCAGTGAGATATACAATGTTACAGTTTGTGAGAGAGCAAGACTAGAGCTATAAATTTTGGAATTGAGGCCATATAGAAGATACATAAAGCCTTGGGAATGACCAAGATAATTAAGAGAGTAAATTTAGATAAAAAAGAGAAAGACAAGGACCAAGCCCTGGAACACTTCCATAGAAGAAGCTGAGGAGCCGAAGAGGAATCCGCAAAGGAAATTTAGGAGAGCCTGTGAGAGTAGAATACTGAGAGCCATGTGAAGAAAGTGCTTCAAGGAATAAAGAGACGTTGACCATATCAAATGCTGCCAACAGGTCAAGTGAGATAAAAACCGAGAATTGACCATTAGATTTAGAAATCTGGAGTCATTGGCGATATTGATGAGAGAAGCTTCAGTACAATGATGGGAGGAAAGTCCTCACTGAAATGGGTTAGGAGCAAATGGGGTTTCCTCCTCCTTCTTCCTAAAAAACTCAATGCAATCTGAAAGGCATTGGGTGGACCAAGCGAGGTAGGTTCCCACACTAGGTCAGGGGCCAGGGTGGATGTCAGAGCTCCAGCGGGGCGAGGAGAGCATATGTGCAGGGGGGCATCCGGGGAGGAGCATAGGAGCCTGAGTGGGAGTAGAGGTTGTGGAGCGGGAGAATGGTTCCCTGCAGTGGAGTTGACCAAATAAGTGTCGGTAGTTACAAATACGGAAAGCAGAAAGCTGGAACTAATCCTGTGATGTAGGACAGGACCTGGTGTTAGTGTGAAGTCATGGTTACATATACACATATATAGAGTAAAATAAATAAATATAGATACAAAATTGTGCGTGTGTGTGTGTGTGTGTGTGTGTGTGTGTGTGTGTGTGCGTGTGTGTTCTCCAGCTCTGTCCACTAAGATGAAGTAGGAGCAACAATACTTCAGTGATGAGCACACCTGACATCCACAACATGATTTCTAAAGGCCATTCTCAAAGGACCTTGTGCTCTTTGGAGAAACGGATGACTTTAGGGCTGGGGCAGGGAAATAACCAGAGGATCCTAGGACATCCTTTTGTGACAAAAATTAAGAAAGCACTCCAAGAATGATGGGGGCATGTCAAAAGGACACAGAAGCGAGCTTTCAACATCAAAATAAATGATAGTAGGTTATAAACCACTGAATAAAAGAGGAAACCATGATCCCTATCAATATAATGAAATACAATTTTAAAAATTAGAATGTCTGATGAGGAACGGGATAGTAATAGTCTCAAATTCCCTCTCCCAAACTCCAAATATTTATTAATATAAATGGAAAAGAATAACTTTACATGAAGAGACCTGGAAAACACCACCTTAATCAAGTAATCAAAGTTAACATTACTAATAAGTGACAATTTGAAATAGTACTCCACTGATAGAATTTAATGAGACAAATGTCCCATCAATTCTAATATATGAATGCCACAGTTTTGTTACCTAAATTTAATCATAAAGAAATATCAGACAAACCCAAATTGAGTTACAATCTACAAAATTAATGGCCTGTAATCTTCAAAAGGGTCAAAGTCACAAAAGTCAAGGACATCTAACAACTAGATGTAACACATGATTGAACTGGGTCCTTTTGCTAAAAGGGACATTGCTGGGGTGATTTGTAATACTTACATGGGGTCTGAATGTTAGAAGGTAGTGATGTATCAATGTTAATTTCCTAATTCTGATTTGATTATTGTACTTTGATTATAGAAGAACATTCTTACTTGTAGAAAATACACACTAAAGTATTTAGAGGGATAGGGCATCTGTTGACAACTTATTCTCAAATGGTTTAGGGGGGAAAAATTCTTTCCACTATATTTGAAACTCTCCTGTAACTTTGATATTATTTCCAGAGTAGAAATAATTTTTTAAAAGAAAGGGAAAGGAGAATTTAGAGACAGCAAATACAGACAACTTTTTCAGGAAGTCATGCTATACAGCAGAACAAACAAATGAGGCAGTTGCTGGGAGAGAAAGTGGGAGATTCCAGAAAAAAAATGTACATTTTATTTAAGAGGGAGAATTAACATCATGTTTGTCTGCTGTTGGGAATGATGAAATGAGAGCCAAAATTATTCAGGATGGGCAGGTGGTAGGGTGAACTGTTGGAGCATGTTCTTGATTAAGGAGATGAAATTTACGGGCAAGTGAGGGAATTTACTTCTGCCAACAGCAAGGATCTCCCCAGACTGACAACTGCTAAAACCCTGCTATCCAGCAGCCTCACAAAACCAGACTGGGGCTAAGAACCAGGAGGAAGTGAAGGGGGACTCTTAGATAGTCCCAATAAAGGCCACCAGACTGTGTTGTTAGGCTCTAAAGAAAAAAAAAAAAGGAAAAAGGAACCTACTCCAGGCAGACACCCTGACAGCTCTGAGGAGAAGCAGTTGTCTGTACGCATAAAAATCAGACCCAAGAACGTACCGGTATGCCAGGATATAGCTCTGTCTTCATTACACCCTAAAATGGAGGCAGGTTTGTTTCTTCTTTTAAGGTGCCTCAAATGATGTAATTCCACCCCAGTCTATCTTTTGAGACACATCTTCAAATTGCTGTTGCAAAATGCTTGCAAGCTATCGTCATGCAATAGCTCCTTCTTGAGTTGCTGGCAGTAATGGAGCCATGCAGGTTGACAACTTTAATTTGTTGCTTAAAAGAAGCTCAAAGATTTCACTGAGATGGAGGCTTGAAAATGGGACGTTATATTGAACACTGAACATTGTCACAGGCCTGGCAATATAGGTTTAAGGCAAAAGAAACCGCAGAACTTCTGGGAAGAGATGACGGAATTTTCAAAGTAGGAGAAATGAGTGGTCTGACTCCAACGTGATATTAAATTAATGGTACATATCAATAGGATATTTTTAAAAAGGAAATAGAATAATTAATTTTTGAAACAACAGTCATCAAGAGAAAGTACCTTATATTTAATTTACTCTATTTAATAAAAGAAGAAAGACATTCAAAGTTACCCTCCAAAATAGTTGTATTTTTTTTTCAAGAAGGGAGAAGCCATCTGGCCTGAACAGTAGGCTATTCAGAAAAATTTATTTCCCAGAGATTTCAAATTATCAAAGCTTTACAGTACTATTTCTCTAGCTCCAGGCACAATGCATAGCTAAGCATGTACTTGGTGCTTAACAAGTACCTATTAAAAATTTAAAAATGATATAAACTCTCATAAAAATTGAGCTTTCTGTTCAATTATTAATGTATACTTGATTGCATTTTTAAATTTTTGCTTCATTTTCAGCAAATCAAATGAACTAGGACTGGCCAGCTTTGAACACAGTCCTTTCTTCTGTAAGTCTTTGATAAACTATGCCAATTTTATTATCCCTGAAAATACTCTCAATTGGCCTACAAGGAGGCTTGCATCTCATTCTGTCTAATAAACTGAATGCAAGCATGCTGAGGAAAGAAATGTTAAACCTTTCAATTCAGTACTGGAAAAATACTTAAAAAGTCCCAAACCTGGGATGTATGTCCCCTCTCTAGTACCAAGTATGATGACTAACTGGTCCATTTCTCAGTACAGCTTTCTGTGAAGTTCAATTCCAAACTGTCATGAGCCAATCACCAGAAAGATGATTTCATCATTAGAAGTGTTCATATTTGCTTAAATAAGTTACACATATTTGCCAGTTAGGAAAATCAGTCTGTTCGTTTTATGTTGAACTGTTTTAAAAAGAAGACATACTATTAAATACTGGCTACTTATAATCATACGCATGACATAATACCCTTTATTTATCTGTGAAATGGTCAATTCTGCCCTTCCTTTTTATAGTTCATTACATTTTCTCCTATTGCCACAGTTTTATTTGGCAATTACCTTAATTTTCAGAATTTCCAAACCACAGATATAATTGGAAATGTCACATAGAATACAGTTCCTAGTGTTTTGTCTTATGACACTCTTCGTACAGGAAGTTAACACTATCCACCGAGAAAGTGTTTCCTGGATGCCTGGAGACCTCAGCACCATGAAGGCAGCAAAGAAATAAACAACATGATCTTTGGCTTTGAGGATTATATGGTTTAGTTGGAAAAATTTATCTGATGAGGGTAAATTAACTAGAATATTGATTAGTAAGTATGGTCAGCATAGAGATAAAGATTCACGGACAAGTAAGGATTTGGGGACCCTACTAGAGCCAGTTAGGTCTATTGGGATCACTTGGGAGAAATGAGGAATCAGTTTGACATTTTTATGTGGGGTTGATTTATGGAGCATCCAGTTAGTAAAGAAGCAACCACTTCACCTACTCTCCTGGCCTTGGCTTACTTTTGCTCTCACATCTACGTTATCTTTCATGATATAACATTTTTTTCCAGTTTACAATGATTCTCTCCCCTCCTTAACTATCCATCCCCTGCCCATCCATATGGATGGGTTAATTCCTAGGAGCCATGTCTGTGCAATGTGGTTCAACTCTAAGGGCAGTTGACTGTAGCTGCAGATGGCTCATTCTTGCTAGAACGGAGATGCTACTCCAAGAATATGGAATTGAGACTAAAAGGGGTTGAATCAATCTCTCTCTTTCTTCATGGAGCTGGAACTGTGACATGGGATCCTGGGAGCCAGGGGACGTCATCTTGCGTCTGCCACATGGAATAGCTAGCCTCAGAAAAGGAAGAGGCAGACACACAGAGAGAAGTGGAGACATGTCGCAGAGCAGCCACAGTTCCCGATGGCCTTTCAATCCTCACATCCACTGCTGACCCAGCTACATGTCTGCTCTTGGATCCTGAGATGCTCTCTGCCTTTTACAATCAATCCCTTCTTTTGGCTTAAGCTAGCTTGGGTTAGGTTCCTATTATTAGAAACCCAAAGACTCCGAACACAGTGATGAATAAATAGATGAACTAAGTCCTGCTGTCCTTTACTTTTATGCTTGCTCTCAGCTTGCTCTCTCAGGACAGGGTTTCTTTCACTTGCCTTAGTGTGAGTATACTGCTGTTTCACATATCCAAGTGGCATGGTCTCCACAACACCCCCTCTGCCCCTTCCCCCACACCCCTGCCCAGCTTCCTTTGATTTTAATTTTTGTTCCTGAATGAAATGCTAACAAAGAAACACAGAAAGGCTGGGAGTATAATTATATATGCCGGCAGCTTATGAATAGATAATGGGTTCCTTAGCCCACATCTCCCAGGATCTGTGATGTAAAGAGATAGGAAACAAGAAGGTTTAAAAATGAATATGCTATTGAGATCCTTTTATGGTAGGGCTACTCTATGCAGCCACATGAGATAAGGCCACTCCCTGCTTAAGGGACCCTCAGCAGCTCCAGGGCCAGCTGTGCCCCTTACCCCCTGTTCCTTGTGGCCTCAGCCCCAGTAGGCTCTGACTGATGTATGTAAAGCCCCTGCTGCCAGAAATGATGACTCGAACAGGTCACTCGGAATAGAAAATCACAACCTGGGCTCTTCAGAGAGAAGCCCCTTCCTGCTGACAGTATCTGCACAGAGAGCAGGTAGAGAAGCCTGAATGTTCAGAAGCCCTGAAGGGACCCTTAAAGGCAGATAAGCAAACCCTAAGCCAGCTAGCTGACAACTGTCAACACAGCCGCAGTTTGATCCAACAGCTAAACTAAAAATAATCTGACACTTCACCACAGCATACTGGCCTGGCTCTGATGTGCAGAGCAAAGGCTGACATACAGGCTGCTGCAGCATTTCCAGCAATTTAATAATGACGTCACAAGGGATTTGTAGATTTGAATGAGAAGATCACCCAGAAAGGCAGCTCCTTGGTGTTCAGTTGATTAGGCTGATGTTTTGTCTCTCTTTTAACAGAAATTTATTTGGTCCCTTTAGAAGTAGCATACAGAGGGGGTCAGGTGTGCTGTTGGCTTCTTTCTTATTTTTAAAAAAAATATATTTTATTGATTTTTTTACAGAGAGGAAGGGAGAGGAATAGAGAGTTAGAAACATCGATGAGAGAGAAACATCAATCAGCTACCTTCTGCACACTCCCCACTGGGGATGTGCCCGCAACCAAGGTACATGCCCTTGACCAGAATCGAACCTGGGACCCTTCAGTCCGCAGGCCGACGCTCTCTCCACGGAACCAAACCGGTTAGGGCCTGTTGGCTTCTTCCTGATGATACTTGTTGATTATGCTCCTTGGCTATCTTACTGGCACTACTGATAGGTCTTGCCCATACTTTGTGTAACCCTTCACTAGACAAGGAGATCCTTGAGGGCAAGAATCATGTCTTCATCTGTATCCATCTCTATCTCTAGTACCTAACAAGGCCTGGCAGTTTAGAACACTCTTAGGAAAATATTTATTAGACTAGAGGCCCGATGCACAAAGATTCGTGCAAGAATGGGCCTTCTTTCCCTTGGTTGCTGGCACCGCCTTCGCTCGGGCCAGAGCTGCCTTTCTGCCTTCCCACACTGCCCAGAGGCCCGGAGCAGCTGGGGTGATGCAGAACGCCTGTGTCGTCGCCATGGTGAAGAAGCATACACAGGCACCAGCCCCCGCCGCTTGGTGCCTGTGTATGCAAATTAACCTGCCCTCTTTGTTGGATTAATTTGCATACCCACTCCTGATTAGCTGGTGGGCATTGTGAAGGTACGGTCAATTTGCATCTTTCTCTTTTATTAGTGTAGATAAATGAACAACTGAAAAAATGCAAAAGTACAACTTTGGGAGGAGGGTTTTAGGAAGTTTCTTGAAGGATATATGATTGGTCTAAGTCTTCAAGGAACTATAAATTCACTGGAGTTAGTAAAACAGAAAGGTAGAGAGGAGGAGATTGAATGTTCCAGGCATTTGAAATTCCCACCAAGGGAATGAAGTGGTTCAGTATAACATATGGGCAAAAGGAAGGGGATGAAGCTGAAAGGTGGGTACGGTCCAGAAGAACCTTGCATACTCCGCCAAAGAATTTGAATTTTATAATGTGATACATCACATAAACAAAGTGAAGGATAAAAATAATAAGATCACACCAATAGATGCATAAAAAACACTGACATAAACCAACATCTATTGATAAAAACTCTCAGCAAAGTGAGGATGGGGGAACATACCTCAACATAACAAAGGGGCTGGTATATGACAAACCCACAGCTAAGATCATACTCAATAGTGAAAAGCTAAAAGCAGCTGATCAATGGTTCTCTCTCTTTTTCTTTAAGATCAGGAATAAGATAAGAATGCCCACTTTTACTACTTTATTCAACATAGGCATGGAAGTCCTGACCACAGCAATCAGACCAGATAAAGAAATAAAAAGCATCTGCATTGGAAAGGAAGAAATAAAACTATCATTATCTGCAGATGACATAATATTATATTTGGAGAGAACCCTAAAGATTCCACCCCAAAACTACTAGAACTAATAACTGAATTCAATAAAGTAGCAAGATGTAAAATTAATATTCAGAAATTGATTGTATTTTATACACTAATAAAAACCAATCAGAAAGAAAAAGAAAACAATCCCATTTACAATTTCATCAAAAGAATAAAAATACCTAGGAATAAATTTAACTAAGGAGGTAAAAGACTTGTACTTGGAAAGACACTGAAAATGGTGAAAGGGATTAAGAAGCACAAACTGAAAGTCACAAAAACAGTCATTGGGATGTAAAGCACAGCATAGGGAATATAGTCAATAGTATTGTAATAACTATGTATGGTGCCAGGTGGGTACTAGAATTATGGGGGTGATCACATCCTAAGGTATGCAAATGTCTAATCACTATGTTGAACACCTGAAACTAATAGAATATTGTATGGCAACTGTAATTGATAAATAAGTTTTAAAAACAGAGTTTGAATTTTATTTTTCAGGTTATGGCAATCACAAAAAGATTTTCAGTAGGAGGGGAATATAATGAGATTTCCTATAGAAATTTTTCTTTGGCAACAACATGGAGGGTAATTGAGATGAGATTTCAGAGATCAGCTTAGAACAGTGGTTCTCAACCTTGGCTGCACATTAGAATCACCTGGGAATCTTTTTAAAATCCTGATTTCTGGGCCTCATCATTAGTAACAAAGAAACAGAATTTCCGGAGGATGAGGCCCAGAAATCAAGATTTTAAAAAGATCCCCAGGTGATTCTAATGTGCAGCCAAGGTTGAGAACCACTGGCTTAAAAGAAACCCTTGCAGTTAATAGTTCAGGTGGGAATTTTAAAGGTTTGACCTTTGACTGAAAAGGCCTATATCTGTCTTCTTCCTCCTACTGTCAGCTTTTCATCACCAGCAACACTAACAGAACCTCCTTCAGGAGCCAGGCCTGGGGATGCTGAGTAGTAATAGAAAATGCCAACCACAATAGTTCTTCACCAACACTTTTATCTTAGTTAGGCCACCCCAAAAGACAAAGTGTACTTTTCCAGAAGGTCTATGAGCAGAAACCGACCCCCAACCCACACACACACAAAGAACTGCAAAATTCCCCTTTTTAAAAAAATGATTTTTTAAATATTATTTTTATTGATTTCAGAGAGAAAGGGAGAGGAAGAGAGAGCTAGAAACATCAATGATGAGAGAGAATCATTGATCAGCTGCCTTCTGTACACCTCCTACTGGGGATCGAGCCTGCAACCCAGGCACGTGCCCTTGAGTGGAATCAAACCTGGGGTCCACAGGCTGACGCTCTACCCACTGAGCCAAACCAGCTAGGGCTGCAAAATTCCTTTTGATGCCACAATCCTTGGGCACCTCACTTCTCTCAGCAACGATTGTGCCCACACACCACATTGTACTTTTTCAGCAAGGGAGTATACAAAAAGAGGCAAAGGGAAAAGAGGAGAAGAGGAAGGTGGTAGAGGAGCAAGGCAGATGGGGAAGGCCCTTTCTTTATCTCATTTGGGAATAAAGAAGAAGAATGAAAGCTGTTACAAGAAGAGTAGAAGCTGTTTACACCTTGTGGCCCATTAGCAGGACTCAGATTTTACAAGGAGATTTAGGATAGATGGAAAAGCTCATTCAAGGGGAAGACCAGCTCTCCCTCCACTCTCTGGCACAAATCTGATGGGAGTTAAAAGGAGCTAATCCCTTTCCCTAGGACCCAGGTCCTCAGCCTCAGCTATACAATGATATTAACTATTAACTAATAACCAAAAAAATATGCTCATGCCTGAATCATACCCCCAGAGATTCTAATTGAATTGGTCTAGAATGCGGTCTTGGAACTGGTCTGTTTATAGAATTCCCTGGGTGATGTGAATGTACAGATGAGCTGAGAACCATTGCTCTAGAGCAGGGGTGGGCAAACTTTTTGACTTGAGGGCCACAATGGGCTCTTAAACTGGACCGGAGGGCCGGAACAAAAGCATGGATGGAGTGTTTGTGTGAACTAATATAAATTCAAAGTAAACATCATTACATAAAAGGGTACGGTCTTTTTTTTTTTTTAGTTTTATTCATTTCAAATGGGCCGGATCCGGCCCGCGGGCCGTAGTTTGCCCACGGCTGGTCTAGACCCAGGGGCCACCAAGTTTTCTGTAAAAGGCCAGAGAGTAAACATATTATGCTTTGTGGGCCACATGGTCTTTGTTGCAACTACTCTACTCTGCTGTTCTAGTGTGAAAGTAGCCATAGACAATATGTCAATGAATGGGCCCAGCTGTGTTCTTATAAAACTTTATTTATAAAAATAGGCAGTAGGGTGAATCTGGCTCATGAGCCATAATTGATTGCTCCTTATTTTAGAAACACACTCCAAAGGAAGTAAGTCAGAAATAGAGAAAATAGAAAAAAAATATGCTAGTTTATAAAAAAGGCATTTGGAAGAATGCCTAGTTTTATTTTAGTACAATAAGATATGTTTCTGAGGTCCATTTCATAAAATGCTTGGGTCTTCTGAGGAAATGAAGTTTTGGTAGTTGACAAAAATTCACTTTACCAACCCTGCAGTAGCTATCTATTAATAATGACACTGTGTCGGTCAATTTTACATTTAAAATCTGATACCAAAGAGTTTGAATTTAAAGTCTTGGTTCCATATGAGTTAGGCCCAACTTAAGGCAAAGTGTCAGGTTAAATATGGGGAGTAAAAGAAAGAAGAAAAAAAATAGACTATTAACTTCCATTAAGCCTTTATGCTATTTGACTTCTCAGGGAGATCATGTACGATGGATTAAAAAAATACAATAATGACCTACAATGGTGAATTAGAAGAATTAGACATGAAAGATGAACAACTTAAACTTAGAACTTAAATCAGGACAGAAAAAAATTAAAACCCGAATAAGAAGAGGGTCCTACAAGGTAAGGGAGGTGGGTTGGTGGACTGTGTTCTTCAATTTCCTTGGCTAGAATTCAGTTAGGAGCCTTTTATTTCTGTTTTGTTTTGTTGTTATTGTTTTGTTTTTAATTCTACATGCATAGCCAATTTTAATTTATACTATCGTATTATGCTGGAGAAATCTAGAGAAAGCAGACATTAGAAAAATGAACTTTTGCCTAATTATGAAGTTTCTCTTCCATCCTCACTGGTTTCATCGCTCTCTATGGAAAAAGTAGTAAATGATAGGTTGCTGCCAAGCATGCTCCTTGTAGTCAGGGCTAGATGAGCGGTGTGGGTTATGTTGTCCTTACCTTTATCCTGTCGATGTTGGCTTCCATCTTCAGCTGTTCCACCAGCTTCCTGGCTTGTGCTATGCTGGCAGTGTTGTTGCTAGCCATTGGAGTGCCGGGTGGGTTTTTCAGACACCCTGAGAAAGAAAACGAGGAGGAAGAATGCATCAGAGAAGTCAGGAGCTGCCAAATGCGCAAGTTCATCAGAACCGAGGGATCTCAAAAGAGTGGCTGGCGTCAGGCCTGGCTAATCCAGCCCTCTCTCTCTTCAGTCCAGCTCTGCCTCAGACTGTCAGGTGGACCAGAATATGGAGTTTGCTTTTCCAACTCCCCTCACCTTCTGCCCTTCCATCCTTATTTAGGGGCAAAAAATGAAGTCTGTTACTGAGTCAGTCCTAATAAGATGTGCTGCCACATTAATAAAGCAAGTTATTAACGTGATCATAGTTTATTAAATAACTTCAAAATAATAAGGGTGAGTGTACACATTGTTACTGTTGTTATTTATAGGGTACGATTGTCAGATACTGTGGTAAGTGCCCTGGGAGAATGAGTGAAAGGCAGGTGGAGAGGAGAATGGGAAATTATGTAATCCTTCAGGACCAAAGACACCGAATTTACCATGTTTCCTTAATGGGCTCAAACACCAACTTTTTGGTTGACTCTAACCACCTAGGCCTATTACACTGCAGAGAGACTGCAATGGGAGGTGTGGCTTTGCAGTGTCACTGATCCAGCATTGTTTCAAATAGTCACTTCTCTTCACTCTGTCTGGAAGATGGCGTTCTTCACAACTACCCACTTTCCTCACAATTCTTCAGAAACACATATATAATGACCAGGGGGAGGGATTGCCAGGTCTAAATGGCTAATTATGTCAATGGGTTCACGAATGGCATTCGAAATGAAGTATAATAGACATTACTTTTTAAAATGTGAAAATAGAAGACAAGTGTTTAGAGAGCGGAGCTCTGTATCTATGTAGCTTGTGAGATGGCTTCTTTGCCCAGGCTCTGCCAGACCCCCTCCTATCCTTGACGCCACCCCCTTCCACTTCCTATCCCAATTTCATTCCTCTTCTAATTCTTTCTTGGCCCCCCGTCTCACTTTATTCTTGTTGTTCATCTCGGAATGCCTCCTATTTTATTTTCAGTGCCCATTTTCCCCGCCTTCTGATCAGGTCTCGCTTCTGCCAAAGTGCCATGTGCTATTTCAGGACCATCTGTGTAAATGTGCCCCTTGGGGTCACTGACCCCCAATAATGAAGCACTGTCTGCAATTTCACTAGCCCTGCTGAGAGCTGCATGACTCAAGAAATGCGGAGCATCACAACGCTGCTGCAGTCAACACGAGTTGAAGCTTGTTCTGAAGACATTATTTTAAAAACCGTGACTTCTGCTAGCTTTGGGGAATATTTTTATCTACAAATAAAGTAGGATCAGGTTACCATCTAAAAGAGGAAAGAGCACTTGTATGCATGCATATTAGCATAACCAATGGACACAGACACTGGGGCGGTGGGGGCTTGCCTGGGGTGGGAATGGCTGGGGCGGGGGGTGTCAAGCAGGGAAAAGGGAGACATATGTAGAACTTTAGACCATAAATAAATAAAAGAATAAAAGAAAGAAGAAGGTAGTTCACAGAACAGCTACAGCAGATGATAAAAACTTCAGTTCCCCTTAAAGAAGTCAAGGGTAAACAATATCTCTGGTATTGAAGGGGTAAAAATAAAAATAAAAAAAGGAAAGAACAAATAAAAACACGGGGAAGGAAGAATAACACATAATAAGTTCAATACATATTTTTTTTTACTAAAATCAAGAAATAATTTTTAATTACCAAAAAAAACCTAAAAACAAAACAGAAACAAAAGACTATAAATTATTTCCTTAGGTTATCTAGTTCTTCATGACAAAAAAAATTATGTATGACTCTGTAAACAAAGAAGTCCCTTTCTAAAGAGTGCTATTTTATAAAGAATACTGAAAAATACACTGGAAGATAAGTTAATTGTTTTCTCAATTTATTTTCAAAGGGTTTGGAGAGAATAAAGTGGGAAGGAAGATGCAAGAAATTTTAAAGCAACAAAGATCTCTGACTCTGCTTTTATATGCTTGAAGACCAAGAAACATGTAAAAACAAACACAAAAATAAATAAAAGGAGGCTTTAACAACTATGATTTCATCAGCATGGTTAGGGCTCCAACGATCTTAGTCCTACAGAGAAATTAAGTATATGCCCCTAAATCAAACAAACATCTCACCAGTTTGCAAAACCTTATAGGGCCAAGATGGAATATTGACTTACCCAGCAGAGTAGCCTAACTCTTCCATTCATCCAGAGTTGGAAGCAGCCATGATCTACAAGCCCCTGGACACTGTTTTGTGAAGCCAAACTAAAATTTATCACACGAGAATACAGACTAGAATACAGACTATCACAGAATTACCAAATCCTCATGGGGCCTGAGGGAGCTTTGAAATTCTGGTCAGCTATTCTTCTGCCCTTGAATATAAATGAGATCACAAAGATCACAGCTTGCTTTCAAATACTCCTTCTTGTTCTTCATTAGTACTATATATATATGTGTGTTTTTTACAGAGATCCCCCTCCTCCCACCTCCCACCAGAATCCTGAATTTTAACTGGGCATATTAAGCTCAACGATACACTCCCCAGCCTCCCTTGCAGCTCAGTCTAGTTAAATGACTTAAGCTTTGCCCAATGAGATATAAGCAGAAGTATCCTTGAAGAAAGGGGTATAACCTTTGCCTCCCCTTCCTCCTGCCACTGGCCTGGAGGGTAGTCATGTTGACCATAGAGCTCCATCTTGAACCTCTAGGCTACACTCCAGGGTGAACAGGGAGGAGCTGGGTCCTTACTGACATGGTAGAGCCACCAGACCAGCTGTGAACTGGTTACCATCTATGTGAAGAGAAATGAGCACTGATCTTGTTTCCATCACCATTATTAAGGGTTTCTCTGCTATTGGCTAACAGATCTGCCATTAACTGACTACATAACCCATTCTTTTCATTTGACTAAGAAAGTCTATGTCTTAATGCCTGCTCATGTTCCTGGGAAAGCTGTGGATGTCCTGAGGAGACTGATCCAGAAAGTCTATTGCTGTTTTAATACATTCCTATATATTTAATGACATAAATAACAGAGGTTTATTATCCTGCAGTTTTGGAGGTCAGGGATCTTAAATAGGTCTCCCTGGGCTCAATTCTAGGTGCTGGCAGGGCTGCATTTTTTCTGGAGGCTCTGAGGAAACAGCTCTTTCTCTTCCTTTTCTAGCTTCTGGAGGCTGCCAGCATTCCTTGGCTCTTGGCCTTTTTCCCCATCTTCAAAGCCAGCGACTGTGAGTTGAGTCCTTCTCATGTCATATCACCCTAACATCTTCTCCAGTCACATTTCCCTTTGACTCTCTTCTTCCCCCTAACTACATTGGGCCCACCCAGATGATCCAGGGTAATCTCCTGATCTTTAGGTCAGCTGATTAGCAACCTTAATTCCATCTGCAACCTTATTTCCCCTTTGCCATGTAACAACATATTCACAGGTTCCAGGAAGGGGACATGGACATCTTTGGGGGCCTTTATCCTTCTTACCATAGAAGAAGACCTCTGTGCAGGCAGAGAAGGGAAGTAGGAAGGTTGGGGTTGAGATGGGAAAAGAAGAGGAATGGGCAGGATGCCAGTCTAGACATGCTGGGAGAGAACATGGTGGAAATCGAAACGGAGTAAGTTTTAAGAGAAAAAATAAACATAGGCTTTGATTTGTGCTCCTCGTTTTAGGAAGATACATCCTGAATGTTCTTGTTTTACCATATGACCCAACAGAGGTCTAGTGCCCCTTTGAGAATCGTTTTGCACATTCTCCTTTTTCACATCCAGCTGCTTTCCCATAAAAGCACTGACAAAATTCCCCCCCACTGAAGACTGAAAACTGTGGAGTCCTAGACCAGTGTTCCAAAGAAGTATGTGTTTTCCTAGAAAGTGGCTGTGGTGAATAAGAAAAGTTGGCCTATCGTTTAAGCTTGAGGCATTTGGGCAAAACATTTTATACTTACACACACACACACACACACACACACTCGTTTCATCCTATAAATTCTATAGCCAAAAGCTCTTTTTAAAATTCTAATAATTGACCCTCTGGAATTTCCAAATAGGATTCAATTTAGGATGAAAAGAGTGTGTGAAATATCTTTCAGTTTTCATCCTATAAACTGAAACTCTATATCCAATAAACAATAACTCCCATTCTTTTCTCCCTTTAGCCCTGGAAAACACCATTCTACATTCTGTTTCTGTGGTTTTGGCTATTCTAGATACTTCATGGAGGTAAAATCATTCACTTTTGTCTTCCCATGACTGGCTTTGACCCTCTTCATGTCCTCCAAGTTCATTCATGTTGTAGCATTTGTCAGAATTTCCTTCTGTTTTAAGGATGAATGTATGTATATAGCATATTTTGCGTCTCCATCTATCTGTTGATGGATACCTGGGTCACTTCCATGTTTTAGCTACTGTGAATAGCACCTCTATGAACATGGATATATAAATATCTCTTCATGACCCTACTTTTGGTTCTTTTGGGTATATCCCTAGAAGTGGAATTGCTGGATTATATGTAAATCTATTTTTTATTTTTTGAGGAACAGCCATACTATTTTCCACAGTGGCTGTACCATCCATATAATAAAAGGGTAATATGCAAATTGACCCTAACGGTGGAACTACCAGGACTGCCCCTTGGTGGTCAGTATGCTCCCACAGGGGGAGCTCTGCTCAGCCACAAGCTGGGCTGATGGCTGCGAGTGCAGCAGTGGTGGCGGGAGCCTCTCCCGCCTTCTCAGCAGCACTAAGGATGTCCAACTGCGAGAGGGCGCAGGCTGGGCTGAGGGACGACGCCCCCCCTCCCCCAACTGCATGAATTTTCATGCACCGGGCCTCTAGTTTTACATGTTTATAAAAAGTACACAAGGGTTCCAATTTTTCTTTATCTTCACCAACACTTGTTATTTTCTGTTTGTTTGGTTTTTTGATAGTAGTCACCCTAATAAGTGAGAGGTGGTTTCTCTTTGTGGTTTGACTTTTATTCCATAATGATTAGTGATATCGAGCTTCTTTTCCTATACTTACCAACCACTTGTATATCTTCTTTGGAGAAATGTCTATTCAAATCCTTTGCCCATTTTTGAAATAGTGTTTTTGTTGTTGAGTTTTAGGAGTTCTCTATCTATTCTGAATATTAATCTCTTATCAGATATATGGTTTATATTTTTTCCCCATTCTATGAATTGCCCTTTCACTTTGTTAATAGTATGCTTCGATGCACACAGCTTTTAATTTTCATGAAGTCCAATTTGTCTATTTTTCTTTTGTTGCTTGTGCCTTTGTTGTCATACCCAGGAAATCATCACCCAATCCAATGTTGTGAAGCTTTTCCCTATGTTTTCTTCAGAGTTTTATAGTTTTAGCTCTTACATTTAGGTCTTTGATACATTTTGAGCTAATTTTTATATATAGCGTTAGGTAATGGTACAACACCTTTCTTTTGCATGTGGGTATCTAGTTTTCCCAGCACCATTTGTTGAAAAGACTGTCTTTTCCCTATTAAGTGGTCTTGCCACCCTTGTGGAAAATCATTTGACCATATATGTGAGGGTTCCTTCCTGTGCTCTCTATTCTATTCCTAAATTAATTCTATTCTCAGTTAATTTCTAAGTATTTTATTCTTCTGACACTATTGTAAATGGAAATTTTCAATAATTATCCTTTCCAGATTGCTCATTGTTAGTGTATAGAAATGCTACATGACTTTTTTTAATGGGGAGGAGACAGCCTTTTGTCTTTCAATGCTACCTGAGTTGAGAGTAACTGCATGCTGTGAGAAGTGTTGTTGAGCAAAGGGTCTTGCACCTTGTGAACATAATGGGGCCCAGAAAAGTGTTGACAGAGCCCTGTTAGAGGCTTAGGCAGTTTCAACAGGGAAGCAGACGCACATCAGATATTCTTGGCGAATGTTCCTGTTTCATTTTACATGAAACCCAAATTGGGCAGAAATGACTTTTTTTTTATAAGAGAGAAGGAAATTGTTCGAAGACACCAACTAAAATAGCTAAAAGGAAAAGTAAAATTCTGCTGAAAAGATCAGTCAGATAAAGCTTTAAAACACACATACCTCTTAAAAACAACTAAAAGCTTTTGGTTAAAAATAGAGGGAGATTCATCTCTATGCCTTGCTCCTCTCGCACCCCATCAGCCCAGTCTTTGGACTGCCTTGTGATGCACTGGAGGTTACCTTTGCTGACGCCCAGCCTGGCCTTGCAGCCATCGGAGGGCCACTCCAGAGATTCACCCAGCGGTGGACCACTTTTCCTCAAAATCGGTGGAGCAGAAGGAAATTGAGTCCGAATCTGGTTCTCTTGGGGAAACTCTGAATTCCTGAGGTCATTTCTGGGAGTCAGCTGGGTTGATGAGCAAAGGTTGGGTAGTGCAGCTAGAGTGACACTCTTTGGTCCATCAAGCTGTTCTGAGCTCAGCAACTGGTAGCGCTGTCAAGTGTTGTGTCATCTGGCAATCAAGTTACGGCATAGAATTTGGGTGGTCACACATCTCTAAGTTTGAATTAGAGGATATGATACTGCACACCAATTCTTTCAGAATTCTATAGCCAAAAGCTCTTTTTAAAATTCTAATAATTTACCCTCTGGAATTTCCAAATAGGATTCAACCTATTCTCCAAGCCTCACTAGATTCATGGCAGTGGTTCTCAGTCAGTGGAGGTACCACCCCTTCAGAGGCATTTGGAAATGTGAGGGGTGGTCTGGGTTATGATAATAACTAGAGATGCTGCTGGCATTTAGGGAGCAGAGGCAGAAGCTCTCATGCCCTGCAGAGTGCCAGGCAACAATGACGTGGGCTGCTCAAAAGGCCCATGGTACTCTCGATGGGAAAGGACACTGACAAAGCAGCCAGAGAGAGAGCCATGCATGAAAAATCCGCTCAAAGAAAGTACTCCGAGAGGAAAGTTGCAACTAACTGGGCTTTTATACTTGTGTCTTATGATCCCTACTACCGTTCCAGCGATGAATAAGTGTTACATGCTCTTAATTCTCATTAGCATTATGCTTTATGGATGTTTGATTCCTGTTTATTTAAAAGAGAACAGTCAGAGGGCAGGCAGGGGAGGGTGGGTGGGAAGAGATCAATCAATCAATGAACTTGCATGCATATATGTATATCCTGTGGACACAGACAACGGGGTGGTGAGAGCCTGGGGGAGGAGGGACGGAGCAGGCTGGAAGAGCTTAATGGGGGGAAAAGGAGGAACTATGTGATACCTTCAACAATAAAGATTAAAAATAAAATAATAATAATAAAAAAAGAGAACAGTCTCTTTCTTGCAATGTGCTGGTAGAATGAGATTATGCTGGGTTTTATCTGCCGGCGAGCAAAAAGAATACAAACGACAAAACCCCCTAGAACAACAATAAAGCTTGTGTAGGACAGATTGGCAGGACTCCGCAAGAATGTCCTAATTATCCCACCTGAATTCCAAACCCAAGAATAATACAGAAGGCATTTTTGTTTTTGTTTTCAACTGATGAGAGGAACACCCCCACCCCCACCTCACCCCCGCAATAGGAGAGAGAGGCCTGTCATGGACTAATAACCATTCGATGAGCTTTCTTTTTCTAATGATACATCCAGCATTTAAGTTTCTTTCAGGAGGAACCTTTCTGTTAAGAAAACACACATTTTCTTGCCACTTAGGCTTAGGAATAAACACACAACCCTTTATTTCTGTGACACGAAGATAAATAAATGTGTTGCTAATGGGATTTTTGCCTTAGAGAGTGTAGGTTAATTGTGGAGGATCCCATTCTTTTAATGCTCTAGCGGTGTTCTTTAAGTCAGGCAGCCTGGCATCCAGCAGGCTTGCCTATGGCCTTTCATTTTAATTATCACTGTGTGTTTCTCAGAACTGTGTTTTGATATTTGCAGTAGGTGCTAAGGCGGTTTGATTTATTTGTTTTGTATATTTACAGGTTCAGATTACATTGGCAATAACACAAACGATTTTAGGTCTAGAAAACAAATGAGAGGTTTATAGTCTCTCAGTCACCTGATGATACCTTTGGGATTCTCATCTGTCAGTTAGCCATATCATTCATTGGTGAGGGCTTTTGAATTAGAGGACTAATTTCAAACGATTCTAATTAAAAATATTTCTGAGCTTCGACATTAGTCGCCTAGATAAATATCTCTGTTACCTGTTCACACCTCAACCCAAGCTCAGCTTGGTCATTTTGCCACTCGTCTGTTTTGATCCCTACACTAATTTATTCTGCAGCAAGCAAGGACAGCCTCACGAATTGATTAGATTACGCCTACAAAGGGTACAGTTAATATCCATTCCTGCGAAGGGCTTTAACAGTCAGAACGCCAGTGAATGTATGCATAGCAGCTGCAGTGTGAAGAATAATAATTGTAGGACAGGCTGCCAGGCTTCAGCGTAGCTCTTTGTCAGGCATCTCTCTGTTACCAGTTGGCCACTTTGACTTGATACCAAAATAGCACATTTCAATCTGTACTAATAAGCACACACTAATTTCTTTTTGGTGCTTCAGCCACTAGGGATATTTTCAATCAATAAGGGATTTATTTGTGAAGCGTGTTGCTTCTCCCTCAACACTTCCAGGCCCCAGAGTGTCAGGGTTGGAGTCCATCTTGGACGCTCACTCTTTCCCAATTATGTTTTAAAAATCAGAAACGTCATCAAGATATCTTTTGGGGGTCACCATGTGCTGGTCTCCTCCCTTGCCTTCGCTCATATTTGAGCAGCAGTGTGGAGACTGGAGGAGGAGAATGAAAACAGAGATGAGAATGGGGCAAGTGGGGGGACAGTGAGAGGGGTAGAGAATATCCACACAGACTTAGGCATGGAGGAGCTTGGTGATAAGGGGTACGAAATGATACTGAACTCCACTGGGTGCTGACTGATATTTGAAGAGGAGAGGGGGGAGGGGAGGAGAGGAAAAAAGGGGGGGGGGGGAGGGGGTCCAGGGAGATGAAGGAGGCACCGGAAGATATCCTCCCCTGGGGAGCCTCAGGGAGTTCACAGGCAGCCAGGATGAGAGCGCTGGACAACACAAGCTGGCGAAGGGGAAAGATGGATTTGTAAACAAATCAAAACCGGGGCCTTCTAAGTACCTCCCCACCTCCCCCATCTTTTAGTGCTTCTCATTTCCGGGAATTCAATTTTACAGGCCAAAAGCTCTGTTCTTTCACCAGAGGGCCAGAAACTCATATTAAAAATGAACATTAGCTTGTAAACCAAGAGCTTGCCGTGTGCCAGGAAGTGGGCCAAGTGCTTTAAAGCATTATCCTATTTAACCCTCACAATTCCAGGGCAGAAAGTAACCACTGCTTCCCTGGTTGGAGGAAACTGAGGTTTAGATGAAGTCAGAACATTAGTGTTTCTGAATCATGCTCCCCAGAGAAAGGTGTCCTTCCAGCCCTCTCCATTCACAGTTTTAGAGGCAGCAGACCGATCCTAATCTGGGGACTATGGTATATGTTTGGCCATTTCACAAACATAATAGCAAATTTTACCATCTTTGTAGCTCAGGGAGAGCAAGTGGGAATGAGGGCTAGTGTGCCAATAGGGAAGGAAAATCAAGGAAGTGACATCAACTTCAAGTCCACTCTGTACTATTTCTGTGAGGGTTTGCTGGGATATGGCCACTTGCCCAACAGAAGAAAGACAAGATCCCATCTGATTTCTCTCAAATCAGCATGGGAGCCAACAATGCCGTGTAGGTGGAGAGTAAGACACAGCACAGCTCCCCCATTCCACTGGGCTGCCGGAAACCATGGTTTGAGATGGCAGGTCTCTGCTTTCCAGTAAGCTGCTGCTTCTGAAACAGCTTCTCTGTGAGACACAGCCTTCCTCTTGGAGAGAGCATCCTTGGTTAGCTGCTCTTAACGACCTTGACAAAAACACATCCCTCGAACAATGTTGACTCAAAGTCATGGATTTTACAGATTATGTAAAATGAAACAGGAATGAACAGGCCATGTTGCAACTTAAAAATGACACATAAGCTTTTCGTTTTTATCTGGGCCTTGGATAAGGAAACGGCTTGTTATCCACAAATGGGGCTGACATTCTTAGGTGTTAAATGGGCTTTGTTCACATCAAGGAAAAAGGATTAGTATTTTGTATGGCATATGTTGGATTTTTCTCTTTCTTTTCTTTTTTTCTTTTTGTAAATATGGAAGCCCAGACCATGAACCAGTAGGATTCCAACAAAAGAGAAATAATGAGCTTGTTTCCATAGAAATGGCTCTGTTAACCTCCTGATGTCTAATACTCTGCAACAGCAGGCAAAGGGGATCTGACAGGCTGCGGTCTTCTGCATCCCTGTAGGACATTATCTATTGGTTAATTAATTTCTTAAAAAACAACAACAACCAACTGCTTAAATTCTAAATTCTCAGTGGATCTCAAGGTGTAGACAACCCCTGGAGTTTGTCCACGCTTCCCTGCCACTGTTCCAATGGCCCCTTAGGCTTACAAAATGGTAACACGGGAAGTCCTTTGATTGAGCTCCTCAACACAGCCCCCCCCCCT
>NW_005359590.1:1046170-1065631 GCF_000412655.1 Myotis brandtii
TTGTTTTTTTATCACTGTGTTGTCTGGGGATATTCCCTGTGATACAACTGACGGGTTGTACAAGAGGAAAAAACAGGCACTAGGCGATAGAAGATCTGAATTCTAGTGTATTCTGACATTCTCAAGCTGTTTTACAGTGGGAAAATCATTTAATCTTTCTGGAGTTCAGTGGCTCAGTTGTAAACTGCAGGATTGCATGAGTGTGCTTCCTGCTTGTAACAGCGTGTTATAACTAATGGAGTGCTACACAAGAAGCAGGCATGAGTAGAGAATGACCATTCCTATTTACTGAGCAACTACTAAGCACTGTGACCCAAGAATATGACATACATAACCTCCAATGCTCACAACAAGGAACCCAGGAAAGGAGTAAGGGACTAAGGCAATGATGGCGAACCTTTTGAGCTCAGCGTGTCAGCATTTTGAAAAACCCTAACTTAACTCTGGTGCTGTGTCACATATAGAAATTTTTTGATATTTGCAACCATAGTAAAACAAAGACTTCTATTTTTGATATTTATTTTATATATTTAAATGCCATTTAACAAAGAAAAATCAACCAAAAAAAATGAGTTCGCGTGTCACCTCTGACACCTCTGACACGCGTGTCAGAGGTTCGCTATCACTGGACTAAGGCAAAGGGGAAAAACAAACAAACAAGCAAACAAACAAAAACTATGATGATATCCAACTGTGACTCTATTAAGTGAGAACTTAATAATAAGCAAGAACTCAAAAAAAAAAAATCCAAAGGGAAGGAAATCTTTTTGGGGAGGAAGATGAGTACATCTTTACATTCAATTTCGAACTTTCTGATTTGCATTGACAACCTATGGAAGAGATGGAGATGATTTGAAAATCCATTATGACATGGAATTAGCAAACCAGGATTTAGTGAGCGCTTCATGTGTGCGAGTCAGACGCATATGCCCAGGTTACACACAGGGTCTCTAAGGAAACCAGCCACCGAGCAGATGTGCTACCCCAATCATTCCAGGCAGGCACTTTCTTTCACTGGTATCTTCTGGAGGCAAAGGCTCACATCCGTGTATCGTAGCTACAGAATAAACCTGCAAGCCTAGCACCTGAGGCTAATTGCCTTCTGCCTCCTCCTCAGGCCGATCTCCGGTAGGTAAAGGCCAGCAGAGCATCTGTGCACACACAGCGAGCATTTCCATCAAAGTCTCCACTGCCTGCTGCTGCCGGCATCCCCCGTCCTAGTCTTCAGCCAAACCAGCCTTGCTCCCTGTTCTCCCGACACAGCTCATGCCCGTGGCGGCCATGATTTTGCCACATCTCTCAGCCCTCCTGCACGCTTATAACTGACAGCCCAGCTCCAGCCGCCTCTCGTCCTCTGAGAAACCTGCCCGGCAACGACAGCAGCCTCCTCAGTCCCTCAAGCCCACCCCAGCCCGGGAGCCAGTGCTAGCAGAAAACAAGCCATTCCTCTGCCTATTTTTAAAATTGCATGCCGACTGGTATTATCAATTATTAGTATTCTGTCCAGAGTCCCTCCCACAGATATTTATAAAACGTGCCCTTCTATCCCCCAAATTGCTCTAAATTTTTCTGTCTTCGCTGGTTAGACAGGTCAAGCCAGGCTTTACCCTCGGGCTCCTGTGCGTGCTGCTCCGAGGTCTGCAATGCTCTGCAGGGCTGCATCTTCCCTGGGAGGGGCCGCACACAGCCGCTGCTTCCTCCTGCAGACCTGCGTCAGATGCTGTCTCCTCCTGATCACACTGTCTGAGTGCTGCGTCCGCCCCTGTCATTCCCCAGCACATCGCCCTGTTTATTTTCTTCAATGCATCACAATCACCTGGAGTTACTGAATTCATTTATATATCATCAGTCTCTTTTCTCCTCTAAATGCAAACACGTCAAAGACCTTGTCTGTTGTATTTACAGACTGAGCTCAATACGTATTTTAAACGGATGTAAGTCCTGAGCACCCCCGCACCCGGCCTTGGGTACATATATTAATTAAACGCACCGGGAAATGTTTGTTACTTCTGAGGAAGGGTACCTGGCACACAGCATCAGGCGGGTCTCTCTCTGTAGCCCCACCAGATGTGTCTGGATGCAGATTGCGAACAATGGCTTTGGTTTGGTAGCAAATGTGCTATGAAACATGTCCCCGCAAAGGGCACCTCCCAGGGTCTAAATCTCCTTTGATCTTCAAGTAGCCCCACATTCTTGGGGCAAAAGATAAGCTTGTGACTTGCACCCTTTCCCTTTTACCATTTCCGGGCTCCTGCAAACAAGGGACACATCCTCAGGTGACCAGATGCATTCTGGGTTGTTTTGCAAAATATAAAGCATCAATACCTTTTCCCAGTTGCAAAGTTACATAAATGCTCTGAGAGCGTACACATCAGTCCAATGTTGAAAGCTCCTCTGTAACGTTGGCATCCCATACCCCCTCCCTCCACCAACCTGTGACCACTCATCTCAGACAGAATCCCCGTGTGAGGCATCAGCTCGAAAACACAGCATTGAAGGCCTCGTCTCCCTTCTTTTTAAAAAAATATATTTTTATTGATTTCAGAGAGGGAGAGAGAGCTAGAAATATCAGTGATGAGGAAAATCATTGATTGGCTGCCTCCTGCACGCCCTCTGGCATGTGCCCTTGACTGGAATCGAACTTGGGACTATTCAGTCCGCAGGCTGACGTTCTATCCCCTGAGCAAAGCCGGCTCGAGTTTGTCTTTTTTTTATTAGTTTAATATCAGGGAAAGCAAAGGCCCATTTCCCCCCAATTCGCTTTTAAAAAGAGTTTTTCTTATAAAACAAATACATAGCCATTATTGGAAAACGGAAAAACACAAGAGATTTAGAAAACAAAAAGCTCCTATAATCCTTCTGATGACAACCAAGTTAATCTTCACAGTAACTTTTCAAGTGCCTTTTGGGTGTGTAATATCATGCTGGGAAGATAACATTAACTAACACACATAACCATTTGCTGGGCCCCGCATAAATGCTGGCCTTCTGAGGTACTTTCTCATTATCCACACTGCAAGATTTGTTCCTCCTCCGCCCAACATCCTGAAGAGAATGGAGTCATCCTAATGTTTCCCATTACTCACATGCCATCTTTTAAGGCTATTACATATCTCTGGTATGTCATACAGAGCCGTTTTGTTATTATTTTAAACAGTGCTGTCTTTTTAAAACTGCTGCTCTAGGTGCATAAAATAAATTGCCAGGCCAATATCCTTCTGATCATAAGGAGTGAACAGAGAAAAAAATGTAAGAAATGAAAGATGAAGAAACAAGGAACCTTTTTTTTTTTACTTTGTCACTGAGTAAGGACATAGACAACCACTGTCCACACCGAGTCAGAAGCACCCTGGGTGGCAGGAGAGGAGAGGCAAGAAAAGGGCCCTTCTCCACAGGACAGCTGTTTACTTGCCATCTCCAAAGGGTGAAAGGAACTTGTCGGAAATGAGGACTTGGGTAGGTCATCTTACATGTGCTTTTTGTAAAGTGAGTTTTATCTAAGTATAATTTCTATATACACATGAAATGTCACCGTTTTGGTGTGCCGATGACAGGGTTTGGTAATTGTGCATATATAGTCCCCAAAGCACTTCCATTGCAGACACTATTTTCAGGAGCTACTTAACCACCTTGGCTGCTCACTTGCTTCTTTTTCTAGCCTGCCCTCCTGGAATGAACACCTTTGAGACCAATCCCCAGGTACCTAGCGCAGTTCTGAGAAAGTAAAGACAATGAACTGGACTGAACTTAATTAATATACTCTGGAATTCACAGAGTTATTAAATCTCAGAGTTGAGCAGAACCCAGAAGTTATATTGCAGAACTACCTAATCACTGATTCAATACCCTTGAATCACTTGTGACACAGGTTTAGAAAATGCCTCTCAATGTATAGAGCCCAGAGTGGCACTGTGCTTTATTTAACATTTGGGCCAGTTTGGGCAGCCCCTGAGGGGCTCATGAAAGGAGGCCTCTTCCAGGATAAGAGTTCAGGATTTTTCTAGGAATGAGCAAGTTAGGAAATAGCTCCTCTGCAAATTTATGCCACCAATGCTTGATGAGCAGCTAAATATAAGACATTTGAAATTCACTGAACCAAGATCCTTATTTCACAGATGAAAAAAACTTAAGGGCCAGAGTGATTACATGAATTGCCTTTTAAAAAGGGTAGGGGAGGAGCCAGGTGGAGGGAGAAAAAGGAGGGGGGGAATGAGGGATATATCTCAACAATGAAAAAAAACAAAAACAAAACAGCTATAACCCGGTGTCAGAATCAAAGACTTAAATCCTGGTTCAAAAGTTAGATGCACTTTTTACTGTTTCTTGAGTATTTCTAACATTTTAGTACTCTCTAAATTGGAAGCATTATTAAGGTTCAGGTTCTTACTCAGTTGTTTCCCCCACCCCCAATGTGTGGTCACTACTAGGCAAAACCTATTAGGAAAATGGGGGGAGGGGAGAAGGGAGTCAATGAAGTCAAAGCAATAGCCTGCTCTCTCTGCTGACCCCTCCCTACCCTATGCTGATCACTACTCAACAGTGAGACATTCTGATTTACTTAGACTAGAAGAATTGGACTTGATTTTCCCACCTTAGTAATTTTTTGTACTATTTTTGCAAAGAATGTAGATAACCAGCAAATTTGGTAGGGGGAGGGGAGAAGGGAGTCAATGAAGTCAAAGCAATAGCCTGCTCTCTCTGCTGACCCCTCCCTACCCTATGCTGATCACTACTCAACAGTGAGACATTCTGATTTACTTAGACTAGAAGAATTGGACTTGATTTTCCCACCTTAGTAATTTTTTGTACTATTTTTGCAAAGAATGTAGATAACCAGCAAATTTGACTACAGTTTCCCTGATTAGTGAGTGAATAGTATTTGCTAAGCAGATCCCTGCACTTGAATAAAATAGGCTCGATGTTGTGTGGAAGGAGAAACAGATAATTATGTAGATCCCTAAGGAATTTTTAGAAGACATCTCTTTTTAATAAATGTGGTTCTATTGATGGAAATTGGAAGGAAAGACAGAGGTCTGTGGACATAGCAGGGCCATGAGGATGCTCAATGAGCTGAGTCATGCTACCCCAAGGTACTGAACCAATGTTCATGAAGAAATGTCAGAATCAGTGTGGAGTAATACAGAGTACTGAAATCTGAGGCTGGAGGTCTGGATTTGAGTTTCAACTTTGCTGCATAATCATAGGTGAGTCATTTTACCCCTTTTGGCCCCGATTTCCCTTTCTATAAAATGAGAGAATTGAGGTGGATGAATGCTTGATTCCTTTTATGTTTTTTTGCTAGTTGTTCAAGAGATATTAACATAGTTCCTTTCCTGTCACTGTTATCATGAAATCTCACAGCTCTGGGACTCTCTCAACACAGATAATTCTCAACACAGCCCAAATTCTAAAATTAAATGTCTAAGGAAAATGGGTAAATATGCAGAAAAGCCCTAAGACCAAGAGGACCCCAGCTGGCTGAAAAGAGAATTCAAACTTTCCATTCTCTCATGTCCATTTCCTACCTTTCTGGATCACTCCCACTCTACTTCACTTCTAAGAATTCAGGACACCAATCTATTGAGCCTGCTGTTTCTTCATTGTCCCTCAAAACACAGATATTCAGGAAAAAAATTTCCTATAATCTTTCCACCGATAGACAACCAAGTTAATTTTCACAGTAACTTTTCAACCTGGTTAGGCACGTACAGGAGGCAACTGATGGATGTTTCTCTCACCTCTCTCTCTCTTTCTCTCTCTTCCCTCTCTCTCACTTTCTCTCTCTCTCTCTCAAATTCTTAAAAACATATCCTCAGGTGAGGGTAAATAAATAAATAGATAATACCTTACAGGAAGTTAGCTTTAAAACAGGTTTCCTGTTGGGCCTCTAAATAGTGTTCTTACCTATATAGGTTAGCCGTGGTCGGCAAACCGTGGCTCGCGAGCCACATGTGGCTCTTTGGCCCCTTCAGTGTGGCTCTTCCACAAAATACCACGTGCGGGTGCGCACATACAGTGCGATTGAAACTTCGTGGCCCATGCGCAGAAGTCGGTATTTTGTGGAAGAGCCGGTATTTTGTGGAAGAGCAACACTGAAGGGGCCAAAGAGCCACATGTGGCTCACGAGCTGCGGTTTGCCGACCACGGGTTAGGGGATTTGATGCTAACTTCTAAGTGATACACCCAAGGCTCATTTGTTTCATTTAATTTTAGGCCATCAACATAGAATGGTAGGTATAATTGTGGAAGGTTACCTTCAAGAACTCATACTATATTTCCCTCTGTTTGGGGAAAGCACCTTTGAGGCAAATCAGAAACAGATTTTCAGATGAAGAAACAATAGAGACAGCAAGTGACCTGACCAAGCTCACAGACAGTGAATACAAGGCAATTCTTATGTCTCTGAGAACTGGTACTTTCACTAGAAAACCCCAGAAAGTAGAATCTCTTTTCTTAGTAGATCTTTTCTATGAAAATGACTAATTTCCTTCATTAAGTAGGACCCAGGAATGGAGCTCAGATCCAGAAACATTTTGCTTATGGTGGAGATGGGTTAGCTAGGCCCCATCACCAAGAAACATGGCAGGACAGGGCTGAACAACCATTTTGTGGCCCTGGAATAAAGCAAAGCTGATTCTGCTGAAAAGGAATAAGACTGTTCAAAACATGTTTGTACAGTGCGCTAACCAAATACACCACAGGAAGTACACACAAAAGAGCCAGAAGAGCGATTCACACCTGGTTAGAGCATTACTCGCTTGGCTGAGGGTTATTTAGGGTGTCATGCAGGTTGAGACTAAGGTGAACAGGCCACTTCACAGATAGGGGCGGTGATTAGTAGTCTGTATAGAAACATATTCTGGAAGCCCTGGAGAGAGACACTGTCATTATGGGTGAGTTTAAAATGAGGATGATACATTTTCTTCTGGCTGGTGGGAACAGATATTATCATCCTAGCAAATAGTTTTCCAGAGGCATTGAATCTTCTTTAAAAATGTTCATTTATCTGTCAAACTGGCATCAAAGCAACCTACACCAATTATGACAGCCAGCCTCTCCTCTCAATGCCAGCCTCACATCCTCCTTGTGTTTTCCACCTGGCCAAGCATAGGAGGGTCCAGAGAGTCCCTGTGGCAAGTCTCCTCTCATCCTGAAGAATATTTCCATGAAAATCAAACCAAAACTGAGTAGGAAAGAGAGGTAGACTTATGTTTAGTTTCAACACTTGGATATTCATTAACCTCGCCCACACCCAATTGCTTTTGGCTCTGGCACATAAGGCTTACAGTTATGACAATGTCTGGTATTCTTTCTTTACCTTTGCCTGGCTCTAAAGATAAAGCCAATTCTGCTGCAGTTGCCAGAGAACTCTGTGATTTGTAGATACCCATTTTCAGAAACCTGGTGTGTTTGAAAGGCTGCTTAGTGAGTGACTCTGGATCCTTAGCATCCTCACATCTTTTCCCTTCTTGAGCGAATGTTTGATGGGTCGTGCAGCTAGGAGCTGCACCCACCATTGGGGTGGATAGGAATGGGATGAACGAAAAGTCAGTGGCCCCATCGCAGCAGCTTTTTAAAACAGCTGGGAAAGAAACAATACACACCCCTGCGTCTGAACCAGCTTACTTGCTGGGCTTGTCATGCAGGTGACTCCTGATGAAGCAAAAGAGCCCAGTTCATTTTACAGAGGTCTAAATAATACTCTGACGTTACAAAGTCATTTGAAATTCCTAGAATTTGTTTCTAAACACCCTAATCTCAATATACTTACTTGCTTGTAAAATATTATTCCTAAGTGTTCCACATATACACAAAGGACAGAACAGAATCTTCAGTAAAAGTCTCTTAGAATTACTGAAGTCATGGTGTAGTGCAAACAAAGGGAGTCCACGGCTGCTATGAGACAATGGCTTAGTTCACACGAGGTACTGTGATGGTTCAAAGACAGACAAAAGGCAGACACCCAAGAGGGACTTCAGAGGAGACTTGGTATTTTCATGAAGTGTTTTGGTGTCACAACAAAACCTTAGGATTTTAATTACACAGGAGATCAATCATCTTTTCTTCCCATTGTTTGCAAAAAACAAAACAAAACAACCAAAAACAAACAAAACACACCCAAAGACTTACAGTGGGGCCTTGACTTACGAGTGTCTCGACTAACGAGTTTTTTGAGATACCAGCTGTCTCTCGGCCGATTTTTTGCATTGAGTTGATAGAATAATTTGAGTTAATGAGCTCCTTAACGAGCTCGGTCTCAGAACGAATTAAACTTGTAAGTCAAGGCCCACTGTAGTTTTAAAAACTGTCAGTCTTTCTTATGTAACAGATCATTCTTCCTAAACACCTGTGTGGCTTTATTTACTCTAACTGGGCAATTAAACAGAATCCCACCACCCTCTGTGGCTACTTTCCTTTCAGAGCTCAGTGTAATCAAGAGATTTGGGACTTGCTTACTAATGAGCCAGGTGGTGCTAGGTGCCCAGGCTAACACGGGGAACTGGACACAACCCAGTTTTCAAGGAGCTTATACTCTAAAGGTAAAGACAGACCCAGAAAGAGGCAATTTCAACATGGTGTCTGTGTGCTAAGACAGGAGACAGCTCAGGAAGTACCTAGGAGGGAACCTAACCCATATTTTTTTCCAGAAAGAGGAAGAAATAAAAAAAGAGTTTATAGTACTAAATACAGTGATCTGTTAGGTTAAATAAGAATTTCTCTCCAAGTAAAATGGTGGTTGCCAGGGGCTGGGGTGAGGGAAATGGGGGGATATTGGTTAAAAGGTACAAACATCTAGCTATAAGTCCTGTGAATTTAATATACAACATAGTGATTGTAGTTAATAATACTGTGCTATATCCCCGAAGGTTGCCAAGAGGGTAGATCACACACACACATACATACACACACACACACACACATACAGTGGTAATTATGTGAGGTAATGGATGTGTTAACTTACCTAATTGTGATAATTATTTTGTAATGTATTATGTCTTAAACTAGAGGCCCGGTGCACGAAATTCGTGCACGGGGGGTTGGAAGGGGTGGAAGGGGCGGTGTCCCTTAGCCCGGCCTGCACCCTCTCCAATCTGGGACCCCTCTTGGGATCTCCGACTACCTGTGGGATCAGACCTAAACTGGCAGTCGGACATCCCTCTCGCAATCCAGGACCACAGGCTCCTAACAACTCACCTGCCTGCCTGCCTAATGCCCCCAACTGCCCTCCCCTGCTGGCCTGGTCACCCCCAATTGCCCTCCCCTGCCAGCCTGAGTAAAATGGTGGTTGCCAGGGGCTGGGGTGAGGGAAATGGGGGGATATTGGTTAAAAGATACAAACATCCAGCTATAAGATAAGTCCTATGAATTTAATATACAACATGGTGACTGTAGTTAATAATACTGTGCTATATCCCCGAAGGTTGCCAAGAGGGTAGATCACACACACACACACACACACACACACACACACACACACACGCACACAGTGGTAATTATGTGAGGGAATGGATGTGTTAACTTACCTAATTGTGGTAATTATTTTGTAATGTATTATGTCTCAAACTAGAGGCCCGGTGCACGAAATTCATGCACGGGGGGGGGGGGCAGGGAAGGGGCAGTGTCCCTCAAAAAACTCAATTTAAATATGTGACAAAAGCTGACAACAGAAGCCGAAAACAAAGATACCAACAGTTTTCTCCAGCTTTGGAGAAGAATTCTTATGTGATCCCTGGTCACATGAATAAGACAGCCTTACATGATGTAGAATCATAATTTGAGCCAATGACATAAAGAATCAGACATGACTGATTTGGGAGGTTTCATGTTATTTACTGTTATTCACACAGTGGGAGGTGGGTCTTAGTGGAACTAGAGAGCCTGACTTACAAAAAATAAATCTGAATTTTAATGCTCTTACCAGTAAATTGGGAGAAGAGGTCAGAGAAAAGACATATGGTGATTGTAATTTAAAATGACATCAGCTCCAGATAAGCAATAGACATTTGATCCCAGGCAAAATTATTTACCATGTTGCTGGATCGACTATGCACTCAAATGGAATTATCTGACCAAATGGGACTGATAATGGTCAGAGACAAAAAATGAAAAGGTCAGCGCAGCCCAGGAAGGAGGAAAGATTCTTCTCCTAATTAATAGCCTGAGAGAAGGAGCCAGTTGAAGCGTGTTTGGCAACTTGCCTCAAGTCAGACAGTTGCACTTGCCTCCAAGAGCCTCCTCTCTCTGAACATGGAGGAGAGTAAGAAAGTTGCCCACATCCTGAGTTATTACTGATCAAGACATAAGTGAAAGTCATTTGATATGAATGAGCCTGAAAATAGAGAAATACAGATATCTGGTACCTAGAGGCAAGTATTTTTTCAAAAAGATTATCTTATGGTAATTTTAATACCTAGACTATGATAAATGTTAGTTTATTTTATTGACTTTTAAAAAATAAGAGTGGGTAAAGAATAACACAAATAATCATTTAAAAAATTAGAAATCTCAGACAGGGAACGGTTTGGGAGCCACCATTCTCCTGTGTCAGTGGTGGTTTGGGGTAGGTCACAGCATGCGGAAGCATCAACCTCTGTCTACGTTTCTACCTACTGCACTCCCTGCCCCTGAAAAAATTAGTCCAAAGCTCATTCAAGAGTCAGATATAAACCTTCTGCCTTTAAAAAAACATATGAATGTGCTTTCTATGTCACATTTAGAAGGAAAGAGACAAGATATTTTTTAAAGGTAAGATGGAAAAGCCACTATTTTGCTTTTCTTTGCTCTTCCTGACTTTCTCCAAATAAACTTAGATGCACTTTGGTGAAGCCTGGTGTTAGAAGCAAGCAATGTCAAAGTGATGATTTCAGGGGGATCTGGGAGACAGCAGAACAAATCAATGTATTTCATCATGGCCGACAACAGATTTAAGAGCTCACTAAATACTACAGATCACTTTTAAAAATGACACTCTGTGTTCTCAATGTCCCTACACCTCATTCTTCTCAAACCCTTATTCAGCTTAGAAAACAAAATAAAAACACAACCGAGCACGTCCTTGGAGTCTTTTCCTTTTGGGCCTACTCTGTCCTCACCTGTCCAAGTACATTTAAGGTTTCAAGGTCAAGTCTTGCATAAGAGAATCTGAGTGCTGGTCCCAAAGAAGGGCGTGTCCTCTGATGGTCAGAGGAGCCGACTCTGAGTGTTTCCTGTCTTCTGCTCATTATAATTACCTTTACCTACAATGGCTATGCTGTGGGTTAGGAGGAAGTACAACAAGGAAACACAGTATCTACTCAATTCTATAGTTGCACTACTTAGTATAAAAAACATATGAATGTACTTTTTTATGTCATATTTAGAAGGGAAGAGGCAGGATATTTTTTAAAGGTAAGATGGAGAAGCCACTATTTTGCTTTGCTTTGCTCTTCCTGACTTTCTCCAAATAAACTCAGATGCACTTTGGTGAAGCCTGGTGTTAGAAGCAAGCAATGTCAAAGTGATGATTTCAGGGGGATCTGGGAGACAGCAGAACAAATCAATGTATTTCATCATGGCCGACAACAGATTTAAGAGCTCACTAAATACTACAGATCACTTTTAAAAATGACACTCTGTGTTCTCAATGTCCCTACACCTCATTCTTCTCAAACCCTTATTCAGCTTAGAAAACAAAATAAAAACACAACCGAGCACGTCCTTGGAGTCTTTTCCTTTTGGGCCTACTCTGTCCTCACCTGTCCAAGTACATTTAAGGTTGCAAGGTCAAGTCATAAGAGAATCTGAGTGCTGGTCCCAAAGACAGGCGTGTCCTCTGATGGTCAGAGGAGCCGACTCTGAGTGTTTCTTGTCTTCTGTTCATTATAATTATCTTTACCTACAATGGCTATGCCGTGGGTTGGAAGGAAGTACAACAAGAGATACAGTATCTACTCAATTCTATAGTTGCACTACTTAGTATTTAAGTAACTTGACCAGTTGGTAAATATACCAACTGGCCAAGTTACTTAAATACTCAGCCTCAGCTTTGTCAACTGTAAAATGGGAGTGTTAAAGTATCTAGTTCTTAGGATTGCCGTGAAGATAAAATAAGATGATTCAGGTACAGGGTAGAATAGTGCCCCATACCTTGCCTAGTGACTGCTGCTATCGCTAGGATGATGAACACCAGAGAAGAGATAGCAAGCAGCATCATGAGAAGCAAACAAGAGCATTACAGATTTTGAAAGGTAAGTGAAACCAGTGTTTACCTTCAATTATTTACACTTTTGATAGATCATTGATTTGAGAACTATTTTACTCAGAACTTCATAGTCCGTGTCCTGGGGATTGTCTAACAATTTAAGATGAATCTCATCTATGGACTTTTTCCTTTATAGCAACTTGGGCAATCAGGAGTCTACCTCAAGGACCTCTGCTGAACTGCAGGGCAGAACTTTGTTCTGGCATTTACTCACCTCTTTCTTCTTCCTTCTCTCATCTGATTTGCAATACTTTCAAACACCCAGGTCCCTCACTGAGATAATGCTGTAGGCCTGATCTTCCTAAATGTTTCATATTTCAAAATTAACTCTTCCTATACCATTCTTCCCCATCTGGTAACTAGTCTCAACTAAAATTATGAATAGAGATAATGATGTTTAAATAGTACTTCATAATTTGAGAGGTCTTCTATGCACATTGTACATCATTTTGACTTCATAGCTGTTCTATGATGGCAAAGCAGGTGCTATCATTCCTATTTCCAGATTAGGAAACAGCCTCAGATGAATGACGTGGCTAGCTCTGTAGTCCACAAGACTTAAGTGATCTTACATTAGGAATTCACAGCTTCTGATTTGGTTTGTAAAGCCAAGCAGAACAGAAAACTAGTTGTTTAAAGTAATTCATACTAAGATGTGGATGACCAACTGCTTAAACCTACCAAGACATAAAAAAAAAGCCTGAAAAGGCTAATGAATTTAGCTATAGACTAAAAGTAGGTGTGGGGGGTTTAGATTTTTTGAGTAGAGAGTCTTTCTGACATTTGCTGCCCATACCTGCTGACCTGCATGCCAGCCCTAAGCTGAGAAGTCTCCAGGTGTCTGCTGAGGCTGAGAGGAGAGTAAACCTATGCTCAGGGACTATTTCATTCTCACATCCTGCTCCTTCCAGTGGTGGGCAACCTGCGGCTCGCGAGCCACATGCGGCTCTTTGGCCCCTTGAGTGTGGCTCTTCCACAAAATACTGATTTCTGTGCATGGGCCACGAAGTTTCAATCGCACTGTATGTGCGTGCTCCCACGTAGAATTTTGTGGAAGAGCCACACTCAAGGGGCCAAAGAGCCGCATGTGGCTCACGAGCTGCGGTTTGCTGACCACGGCCTAGGGAATCTGTGTGCCTTTCCTATCACAAGCAAGGGTTACGCTCCATTTTATCTTAAATTCATATACATTTTTCACTCCATTCCATGTTTATTTTTATGTAAAATTAAAAAAAATAAAATAGAGTGAAACGTTTACTGTATTAATCCTGGTATATAGTAGCATCATCGCAGTTTAAGAAGGTGCTATGAAGTCCACTAAGAGTCCCACATACAGATGTCTTTTCATTTAAATTTATGTCATATAAATATATATATGTCACATATATAAATCATATACATATATATTTGTGTATATATGGGGGGAAATTTAACCTTTTGATTTCATAGCTTCAAAAATAGTCGTGGATCACTAAGTCAACCCTCTCTTTACCGCCACAATTCAGGCTCCAGTTTTCATGTAATTCCGCCCAAGACCCAAGACCAAGCAGGGACTCTCTCGGAATCGCCCCACTTCGCTCTGGGCATCCTGGTGATGGCTTCAACAGGAAACGCGCCCCACTGGCTTACCCTGGCTGCCATAGAAAGACACCTTAGGCAGCTTCCACTCATTTCCTACTTAATGCCTATTATTTTCGCTGCTCAGTTGTTACATTTCTACAGGGGGATTTTGTGAAAAATAAAACCTCCTGTACATGGAAAGCCACAAAGAAAGGTATTTGGCAGAACGAACTGCTCTGCTGACAAAATGCATGCCGGCCTGTTGAAGGCAGAGCTGCGGGCGCTGGTGCAAAGCGTCCCACGGCCTGTGCACACTCCGCCCCCCGCCCCCGCACAACCTCGGAAATTAGCAGTTGCATCTCTGACTGGGCTCCATTGAGCATCCCACCCGCGGCTGCCCAGGAAGCACATACCAGCAAACAGAATGAAAGGGGCCTTTATGAACAGGAGTCGGTTATTCCTTAAACAGACTCCCACATAAAGACATTTTTGTTTCTGACTCGTTAGGGAAAACTGAGCTCCTTCTGAGCAGTCTTTGCAGCGGGAGGAGAAACTGACAGGGGAAGGAGGCTCCCTGGGGACGGAGGAGGGGCAGTGGGAAGTGCCAGGCCCTTTCTGAGGTGAAAGCTCCAGGGTTTGGTGGTGGGTAGGGAGTGGGGTCTAGGTGGTGGTGTCACTGTGGAGAGCAGGTGGCTGGACAACCACTCTTCCCCAGAAAGGGATCCGTCCACGCAAGGAACATTTCACAGAAATCTTAGTGCTCTGGGCTCCAGAAAAATCTCAGGGAACTAGGTGTTCTCTGAATAGACTTAATTTTTTATCTGTTTCTTCTCCTTTTCTTTTTCTCTAAACATCTACAATTTAAACTTTACAAGATTCAAGCAATTTTCTGCCCATCATACTACCCTAGTTTTTTTTTCCTCTTTTCCTAAAGAAGCAAAATCTCCTAAACCATTTCAGACATCCCAGAATCTGAATAAGTATACAGAAAAAGGCTAGAGGTTCACAATTTGACTTATTTGGCTGTCACATGATTAAACACACATGTGTACCTCACCCCCCTCCTACACACAGAGAAACCAAAGATATATAGTACAGTCTCAATTCATCCTTCATTAATTAAACATTTAATAAAATTTTATCACAATCTCACTAAATCCAGGTGCTACTACCACTTATGAAGAAAATGCCCTGGAAAAATAGTACAAAGAAAAAACGGTGGGGTTTTAGAGATTTGGATTCATTAAGAAATGGAGAGAAAATGATGCTTATCGCAATTCTTTATTAGCTTGATTAAAACAGAATCTCTACAGTAGGCAGGCATCGGCTGAAATGAATTCTTATCATTTTTAAAGAACTTCTCAGGATTTGAAAAATCCTTCCCAAGTTTAATTTATGAGGTCTCATTATGTTGCTTAAAAAGAACAAAAACTCATTGCCCTGAGAGAACCCACATCTCAGCACCTCTGGTAATGGCATTGATCTCCGCTGCTCTGTGGCCCTGGCCGCAGGTGTAACGACGTTATGAAGCAAGCACTAGTTTAATATCCTGTACACATCCCATACTGAGGGACTTAATTACCTGCCTGTGTTCGAAGGAAGAAGAGAGTCCCTGTGGATATCAAATAGTTATTGCCCCTCTATCAGCAATAAAAAGTTGTCCCTTTAAAACAAAGGGAGGTTTGTTAGGAATTGTGGGATTGTAAATCTTGGTTCCCACACATTAGTCTGTTTGCATGTTTGCTCCAGTGTCTTGAGCATTCTGCATCTATTGGAATCCCATCCTTTCAGGTCATTTTGTGGCCCTGGAACAAAGCAAAGCTGATTCTGCTGAAGAGGAATAAGACTGTTCAAAACATGTTTGTACAGTGTGCTAACCAAACACACCACAGGAAGTACACACAAAAGAGCCAGAAGAGCGATTCACACCTGGTTAGAGCATTACTCGCTTGGCTGAGGGTTATTTAGGGTGTCATGCAGGTTGAGACTAAGGTGAACAGGCCACTTCACAGATAGGGGCGGTGATTAGTAGTCTGTATAGAAACATGATATTAATAATAATAGTAACACTTCTTACCTACTTACCATGAGGCAGGCACTGTTCTAAGTACTTAAATTAACTTACTGCATTCTCACAACACTATGTGGTGGTACTAATATTACCCCCATTTTACATATTTGGAAATGGATGCACAGAGAGGTTAAGAAGCTTCCCCAAGGTCACACAGTCAATAGGTGACAAAGCTGGGATTTGAACCCCCACAATCTGGTTCCAGAGTCTGTACTTTTTGTCACTATACCATACAGCCTTTGAGGACTTTGGATCTAAAAAGACCTCAGAAATCATATCATCTTAATTCTCTTGTTTTATAGGAAAAAGAATGAGAGTCAATGGAAGTTAGGTGACTTTTCTTGGGACACAGAACTAGTTCTTAGAAAGTCCAGAGCAGAACCCAGATCACAAGCCTACATAAATGTATGATGTCTTGGTTAAGAAAGATCAGTAATGGCAGTAACAAAAGCAAAATTCATGGTTGGGGCATTCTGGTCGGTTAAAAGGATGAGAGGGAAGGAGGGACTAAGAACCATTCAAGAGACACTATTCTAAGAGCACAAAATCCCTGATGCTCTCCTGGACCTTTCCACTTACAAGTTCTATCCAAAGTAAGTCTTCCCTGGAGACTTGACTTGGGCTGGTGAACACACAATACAGCATACAAATGCCGTGTTGTAGAATTGTGCACCTGAAACCTATATAATTTTGTTAGCCAGTGTCAGCCCAATAAATTCAATAAAATGGAAACAAACAAAAACAAAGGAAGTCTTCCCTATTGCATCTCATGGCACCCTGTTCCTATCCTTCAGAGTCCTTCCATGTCACAATGTGTAATTGTATAGATAGTGGTATGTGTCTGTGTCACAGCTTAACTGTGAGCTCCAGGAGGACAGGGGCTAAATCTGTTTTGTTTGCCGAGAACCTGGTATGTAATACGTGCGCGATTAATATTTGTTAAATGAACTTACACCGAAGACTCAGCAAACACAGTGTTAAAGATGATCTTAGGCTGCTCTACATTTTGCCTAATAAACCTCTGTTCTTCACTGCTCATTACCTGGACCACATCCACTACTCAAGCAGAACATGTGCAAATGGACAAAGTCTCCATCAGCAGAAGTCTAGTTGGCTTACAAATCTACCTTTTATTCAGGGTCAGAAACCTACAGGGTTGACTGATTATAATGTTAAATCTTGATAATCAAACTAAGTAGATGACCAGTCAGAAACATGTAAATTATGGAATACTGTTAGGAGGAATGCATTACTTTTAAATTCTGAGGGTAACTCAAAGTAGGTGAGCAGAGTTTGCCATAATACACTTCTTTGGGGACCTGCTTGAAAGATTAGAAAAAATAATATGTGTTTGGCATGTTCCCATTTGACCTGCACATTTATATGTAAAGAACTATATCAAAAGACCTTCAGGATGCTCAAAAACAAATTATTCTTTTAACATTTTAAACATTACTCTTACAATCTTGTTTACACATTAGTATATTATAATCACTTGCATTATTATCCACTGAGTAAAGGTCTGTTGAGTAAAATTAACTTCAATCAGTTGCTATCTGAAACAAAACGAACTGTGAATTAATGGAATTGAAATTAACATTTTTTTCACACTAGCTGAATTATAAACAGTTTTCTAAATTCTATTTCCTTGAGAATTATGTAGAATTTCTCCCAAAAGTGTAACACTTTCAACTCTTTCACAAAGAAGAAAACATTCAAGTCAGTAGCATTAACTTTCTGCCTAAGTGATCCTCTGCTTTAGTTTCTATTTTATAGCTGGATCCAAGTAAAATCTGTCTTATTTTTGTGTATACTAGAGGCCCAGTGCGTGAAATTCGTGCACTGGAGGGGGGGGGGTCCCTCAGCCCAGCCTGTGCCCTCTCACAGTCCAGGACCCCTTGGAGGATGTCTGTCTGCTGGCTTAGGCCCTCCCCCCTCCCCCCCAGGGGATTGGGCCTAAGCCGGAAGTCAGACATCCCTTTCCCAGTCCGGGGCTCTCACAGTCCAGGACCCCTTGCTCCTTACCATTTGCCTGCAGCGGAGGCGGGAGAGGCTCCCACTACCGCTGCTGCGCTCGCCAGGTGTGAGCCCACTGGTGAGCCCAGCTTCTGGCTGAGCGGCGCTCCCCCTGTGGGAGTGCACTGACCACCAGGGGGCAGCTCCTGCGTTGATCGTCTGCTCCTTGGTGGTCAGTGTGCATCATAGTGACCAGTCGTTCCACCGTTTGGTCGATTTGCATATTAGCCTTTTATTATATAGGATATGTTACTTATTTTGAGAAGCATAAATGATCAAAAAGATAGCCTGCAAAACGCAAGGTAAGTGTTCTCTCATGGGGACCACACCAGAGATGAACAACTACATTTTTATTTGTAGAAAATACCTTTGTGTAAGTTAGGATGGACAGATATTTTTTTGAAATTTGGATTCAGCACTTAGCCTCATCTTATCAAAAATGAAACTGCAGAATCTGTTCCTTTTTAAATGAAAGAGATAAAAGTCAACTTTATATTTTAAAAAGGCTCCCTCTTGAGATTTCTGTTTATGTAAGGACAGCTAAGCAGAACTGCGGGCAGCTGCTCTGTGCAGTGCTCACCAGCATGTATGACCACACCTTGGTGCCACAGCCAAATCTTATTAGGCCCCGACCTCGGCAGGTGTCTGAGACACTGTCAAAAATGCCCAGCCAGCGTGGCTCAGTGGTTGAGCATCAATCCATGAACCAGGAAGTCACAGGTTCAATCCCTGGTCAGGGCACAGAGCACATGCCTGGGTTGCAGGCTTGATCCCCAGTGAGGGGTGTGCAGGAGGCAGCTGATCAATGATTCTCTCTCATCATTGATGTTTCTTTCTATCTCTTTCTCTCCCTTTCCCTTCCTCTCTGAAGTCAATATAACTATGTTTTTTAAAAAAATGCTCTGGGGAATCGCTTCTATCCCACTGTTTTCCCATTATCACTCTGGCTTATTACTCTGTAACTTTAGTCTTCTTCCTTATTTTGGAGAGGGAAGTGGGGATTGCTTGATAGTGTTTAAAATAATATAATGTGTCTGATGATTGATAAGGGAATGATCAAAAATTTAGATTTGCTTTTATGATTAAAATAATCATGGCTAAATATCTCAATGGTATGTCTTTTTTATTAAAAAAAAAAAGCCCAATTTTTACTTTCAGGGAACAAAAAAACTTTCTTGATTAATTCTGAATTCCTTAATCAGAGGAAATTCTGATTTTAAAATACAGCATTTGCTAGATGTTAAGTAATAAAAAAGACACCAAATAAGGTTTAGGCGCCAATTCCCTAGAGCATGTTGCATCTCGAAGGAAGATTCCAGAGGAGATTGCAGGACAAGGAAACCAGTCCTGTCTTGGCCATTTGACAAATGGGATGCAATTTTCTGATGCTTTCCTCCCAGAGCTCAGCTAGTGCCTCTATGGAAAAATCGCTCCTTCTTTACCTATCTTCTCAGCAGTGGCTGGGTTTTGCTGGGAAGGGTGGTGACTGGGTATTTTGATGCCAGAGCATTTGGGGACTGTCTCTACTTTGATAGAAGAAATTTTGTAAATGAGAAATCATTTTGAAAGCCGG
>NW_005359590.1:1065663-1070374 GCF_000412655.1 Myotis brandtii
ACTCCCATGCCTCGTGCTACCAGAGGTTTAGGGAAAATCATTAGGCCACGTCTTTCCTGGCGACCACCTCCTTCTCTGCAGTAACACCTTGTTTTTTTTTTAGCAGCCTTTGTCTCTAGCCAGTACCTGAGTTGGCCCTGAACAAGCCTGCAATGCATTTAAAATCAGACCTCCAGCAATGGGTGAGTTATGAAATAGATTTTGCTTCTTAAGCCATATAGCCAGAAAGCTTGGAGCACCTGGGCACACAGGTCATGTTCCCTGCACTCTGCCCATTTGGCTGGGCCTTCTGCCAGGCCTCAGCCCTCAATGACCAGGCCTTCCTCCCAGAATCTTAAATGCTGTTAGATAGGAGGTAGCTTCAAAGCTGGCAGAATGGTAATTCCCTGTCCGTGGCACTGCACCCCTGGGATGCCTGCGCGAACCTGGGTGTGGACCGAGGCGGCGGCCACACCGCAGGCAGCTGGGTCTCAGGTGCCCCCTCCTCTGCTCCAGGCTTCCTCCCTTCTCACTGGTCCCAGATGAAGATGCACCAGCTACAAAGCCCGATCTCCCCAGGAGACTGTGCTTCATTTGATTAAGTTCCATTTTCTTTTTCAGAATTATTTGGTGGTGAAATTTCAGCACTTTCAAATGTTATAATATTGGCATCCTTGAGACCAAAATATGAAATAACAGCACAAAATAGGTCCTTGTGGGAAGCCAATGTGCAAATTTCCCCCCCATATTCTGCCAACGGTACACAATTCTCAACTACTCCATTTTTCTCCGGGGGGCAAATAGTGGGTCTATCCCAGCATCCATTCAATTTGTGTTTTCTCCTCGCTAAAATAATACTAGATCTGAAATATGGCTTTCCATCTAAAATTAGCCCTTCGTTAGCCACTATCAGCTACCAGTCAACATAAGGAAAATTCATACAGAAATAAAATGATTATGTAGATAGAATGATGCATGATTGCATTAATTGAATCAACAGTTCTTTATTCATTTGGTGCTTGTTCTATGTTGTATGTTGTACAACAGGGGACAAAGAATTAAACAGGAAGAGGTCCCATTCTCAAGCAATTTATCTCTGAGGTTGAGTTTTATAATATTTTATAGTCCCACTCTATCCTTTGTATTCCTAATGCCTCTGTCTCTGAAAATGACAGTAATTATAGGTTTAGCTATAATAATAAAAGTGTAATATGCTAATTAGACGGGATGACCTTCTGGATGAAGCTGGGGCTGGGAGGGAAGCCCCGGTCCCGGGTGCCAGAGGGGAGTGGTGCTGGCAGCTGGGGGAAGGAAGGCCTACTCTTGCATGAATTTCATGCATCGGGCCTCTAGTCTTACTATAAACATTGTTGTCACCTCTCCCTACTGCCACACTCCCAGGAGAATGAAAAAGCCTGCATGTGGTCTTCTGTGCTGTTTCTGCTTGAGAAAAGACCACAACATCTCTTTACAAAGTTCTGAACACATATCTTTACTGCCTACATGTAGGCCAAAAGGAGTATTTCCTGCTAAGTGCATACTCCTTTCAAATAACGAATTTAGAGCAATGCCACCTTTTTTTAAAAAATAGCATTTTCTCACAAAACATTTTAGAAGAATATCAATTTACCATTGTGGAGAAATTCTTTTAAGGGCTTACAATTTATAGAGGAAGGTTGTTTTTAAAATAAAAAATACACGTTAACTCTGATTGGGGATGGGTGGTATCAGCAAGAATGGGGGTTTGTCTGAAAAGTTGTGTGAGAGACAGACCCCATACTGACAAGTCTACCAAAGGTAACTGGTGGCTTCTAATGTACCATTTCCCCCTAATTATCCATTTATTCCAAGTTCATTTACCTGCCGCCTCTCTAAATCTGTCCTGTATCCGACAGCAGTTTAGGTGTCTTTGGTGAATTCATTAATGCTCTTTGTTCTAATTCATTTTATTTGAGGCTCTGACAGTTGACAAGAACAAAACATTATATTATGAGTCAGTCATAATTCTTACACTCAAATGTGTCCTTTCCCCTCATTACAGAGCAGAGGGTTCAATATCATAAAATGAAAATTTCTCAACCGAAAATTATTTTTATCCACTGTATTTACAAGGCTCTTTTCCTTTAAAGATGATGCCCTTATTCTAAGAAAAGAACAAAAAAGATGAAAGAGAGAATAGGGAACAGATAATTGAACTGATGAATACATCTGAGTGCTAACCATGACTAAAATGTCTTAATATCTGGGGCAAAATGGTGAATACTTTGGGTTACGTTGTTTTCTGACAAGATAAAGGCAAAGCATACCCATAAGTAGACAAAATGTCCCCGAAGTTAAACCCAAGGGAGAATTCCTGTAGTGACAGGCTCTGTGGCCCTTCCTGATGGCAGTGTGCAGGCAGTCAGGCAGGCCATCAGCCACGCGCATCCGTTGTCCATTTGCCCTGCTTTATCAAGAGAGCTCCCAATCATACAATCTTCCGGTTTCTTCCAAAGCCCCGAGTATGTGAGTGACTCTGGTCAATATTAAAGATCAGTTTAAACCTATGTTACACTAAACAAACAGACTCCCCTCACATAAAATCTGATCAAGTTAACTAGCCCCATGGGAATACATCCAACAAGCTTCGTCAGCCAAGATCTCTCTCGGTTACTGGACCCACCAGATCAGGGCTGCAAAGGAGCTTGCTTAGACTGCTTTAATTAGGTATTTCACTTACAAATGAATTAATTAATTAGTGATAAGCACCTGAAGCACATTACTCGTGTGGTCTACGTAAAGCCTTACATAGATAAAAATTGCTGACATCTCATTACTATCAGAAAACATTACACGGGGCTTAGCACCCAAGATGATTTACCAAACCTTTGCCCAAACAGTTTGCATTTATTCTAATCCTTCCTCCACTCAGGGCACTCTTGGCAGGAAGGCTTTTACAGGAAGATTCAGGAAGAGAGGGGGAAAGCAGGAGCTAGGGTTACTGTGGTCAGTGTTTCTTCAGCAGCATTTCCTGGGGCCTAACGCCAGTGCCCCAGGTGTTGGTCCGCTCCCATCGGCCTTCATCTGATGTCTGTTATGTTGCCTGGTGATCCCTACGCAAGGGCACTGCCACGTCTGGCAGCCTCTAGCTGGAATAAAAGTGGACACACACACACATACACAAGAGCCAACATGGAACCACTACATTCTCAAGAAAGAGACGATCATTGCAACCTAAGTCCCTTCTGCAAAAGTATATAAAAAAGCAAGCCAGCAAAGGAGCAAAAAGAAACCTTGAATTGTATACTTGATGCAGTGACTCCTATTATTAAACACACAAATGGGAAATTCCTACCCAAGTAGGCCTAGTAAATATGGCAAATTGAATAAAAATTTTAAATTAGATCAGAAAGAGTTTTGTGTGTCCTTTATAAAACTCATTCATGCAAATTCAAAAACATCATTTGGTTACTTGTGGACATAATATGGGCCTAGGAATAAAAACACGTTTGTCAAGACACTAAATGAATTCTTGGCACTGGTCTTTACTCAGGAAGCTACTGGAGAGATTCCCATCTGAAAATAATCTTGGGAAACAGAAATGTCTGAGCAAATAAATCAAGCCACGGTAAATGCACATCGCATTCTTGAACCGACTAACTGCATGTAGATAAGTCACTACACACAGGACAGTTCTACTCAAGTTTTAAAGAAAGTAAGACTGAAATTGTGGAACTATTGGCCAAAGCACTTTTCAAATCAGTACATGTGAAAACTCGAAATTAGGCAAGTTATTAATGTAGTCAAAATTCATAAAATCAAAAGTGTGAATAAAAGCCATCAAAGGTTTATTTATTAACTTCTGTTAAGATATAGGACATAAGCCCTCTTAGATATGAAAATGTCTAATGTTAATTTCTGGATAAAAGGAGTAAATTCCATGCGATGCAGTTGTTAATGTGGTAAATACAGAAAACAAGTTAAGTAGAGATACTATCCCTATGTACATTTGTTTTATAAAATACTGCCTTTTTCCTGACTATAAAATATATCACTTGAAAAGAATCTGGAAAACTCAGAGAGGTAATATGAAAAATGTAAAAATCATTTGTAGTCTACTTTTTAGAGAAAATTTTAGGGATTTTTTTTCCATTATTTTTTATATACATATGAAATGAAACATGTGGAAAAATATTTCATATATATGTGCAACATTTCTGTTGTTATTGTTGGATCAGTTTCAAAGGAATACAGGGGTTCCCTCAATCCTAATATTAGACTTACACATGCAATTTGAAGGCTGTAACCTCCACTCCCACAGTAACCTTAAGCTCTGCAGTTAGTGATGCCTATTTCTTTATCTGGAGCTCCCCTTCCCCATATTCCCATGTTGCCCTTCCCTCCCACCTCTCCTGCTCCTGTGGCTGATGACATGGAGAAAAGGATCACTAATCCTATACTGCACTCCCATTGTACAGATCCCATCCATAGCAACTGTATTTTTAAAATTCTTCTCCTTAACCTTCTTAATGCTTTTATTTCCCCCAACTTATTATTTTAAAAAATTGTAAACATACAGAAAAGTTGAAAGAATCTACACTAATAAAAGAGAAACATGGTAATTGGCGTACAACCACTACCCTTTTCATTGGCTAATCAGTGAGTATATGCAAATTAACTGTCAGCCAAGATGGCGGCCGGCAGCCAGGCACTGAAGCGAGCACGAGGCTTGCTTGCTGCAGACTCCAACGTT
>NW_005359590.1:1071411-1072264 GCF_000412655.1 Myotis brandtii
GAACAAGCCCGCAACTGAGGTACGTGCCCTTGACCAGAACTGAACCTAGGACCCTTCAGTCCATGGGCTGATGCTTTAACCACCGAGCCAAACCAGCCAGAGGCCACCCTAATCTTTCTTCCCCCCTCTCCCAGTAATAATTAAAGCTAACATTTCTATATGGCTGAGAGGCAGTGTAGCAAAGTGGTTAAGACTGAGCCCCACTGTCCCAGGCTGAGTTTGAGTTCTGGCATGTACTAGCTGGGTGATGGTGGGCAAGTTACTTAACTTCTGTGCGTCCCTGTCCCCATCTGGAAAGTGGGGATAAGAACAATCACACATACCTCCTGGGATCTTGTGGAGATTAAATAAGTTAATATGTTTAAGGCACCTAGAACAGAGCCTGGCCCTCTTAGCTGTACTTTAAATCTAAATAATTATGTTCTACAAAGGCCTTTTTCTCCCTCAAGTCTTCTAATCCTGACAAAAACTCCATGAGAGAAGACTATCATGACTCCCATTTTACAGCAAAGAAAATAAAGCTCAAGTAAGTTCATTCAATCTCCAGAATTTCCCAGGGAGTAAGTGGTAGTACCAGGTTTTGAGCTTAGGCAGTGGGTCTCCAAGGCCAAATACTCAGTCATTCGGCTCTAAGGCTTCCCAAATCTGGACACAGCAACACCAAGTTCATGCTCAGGGACTATTTCATTCTCACATCCTGCTCCTTAACCAATTTACTCTCATGCATCTCCCCCTCCCAAACACACACACACACACACACACACACACACACACAGTTTTCATCAAGCCTGACCTTAAGAGCATGAAACATTAAAGCATGGCACCAAGCCATTTACACTTTTTCTTTCACATG
>NW_005359590.1:1075088-1096268 GCF_000412655.1 Myotis brandtii
AGGCCCTGCCTGATCTGGCTCCCAGCCCCTTCTCCAACCTCATTTCTTGCTAGGACCCCCTCTGGCCACGCTGGCTTTTTGCAGCATTTCTGAAAAAACTGCTTCCCACCTCAAGTCTTGGCAAGCGTGCTGTTTGTTATTTTATTTTCTGCCTGGCCTGGGTCTCCCAGCATCTCTCCCACTGCCCTCAAACTCATCCTTTAGATTTACACTTTCCTGGTTCCCTAAAATACTGCTCCTTTGGAGACATAATTACAGTTTGTAACTATGTATTTGTGATTATTTGATTATTGTCCCTCTCCCCCACTAGACTGGCAGCTCCATGTTGGTGTCTGGCTGGTCTCACAATTATATACCCAGAGCCTATGATATAGCTTTCAGCCTACAGTGGGTATTCGATATTATATATTGAATGAAGCCATGAATTAATGAATGGTCTCATCAAATAATGTGAAATATTAACCTTGTTTACACATTAGTGGCTGATATCAATGTACTACTTCTCTCAGACACTATGTGTGCTATTTAAAGGATCTTGAGTCCAAGGTGTCAGGCAAAGGAACCGTGATATTTTCAGGAAGGAATTGCGCAGGCTGTTAGGAAGAACTGGCGAAGTTGGCTGGCTGTAATGCACTTATCTTCACATCCAGGCTATGAGTGCCTTCATTGATGCATAGAAACCGGAAGACATCAGTTATTTCGTTAAGAGGAAAGCTGGGTAAACATCCCAATGTTCATACTGAAGGCGAAGAAGCCACAACTGGGCTCTGGAGCTGCCTGCAGAACTCTGGGGGTTGCTGGGGTGCAGCCGCCTAGAACCAGCCACTCACAGGGTCCTTTTCACTCTCTCTGATGTTACTCTGATCTCACCACAGGCCTTTTTCCCTCTTCTTCTTTTTAAAAAAAAATATATTTTATTGATTTCAGAGAGGAAGGGAGAGAGAGATAGAAACATCAATGATGAGAGAGAATAATTGATTGCCTGCCTCCTGAACGCCCCCTACTGGGGATCATACTGCAACCCAAATATGTGCCCTGACCAGGAATTGAACCGTGACCTCCTGGTTCATGGGTTGATGCTCAACCACTGAGCCACACCAGCTGTTCCCCTTTGTTTTGTCTTATGTTTCTCTGCCAAGTACAATGCCATATGCCTTCCTACAAAATGGCAGCAAGGTGTATCATTAGAAGCCAGGTGTTTGGGGCACTTTCATCACCAGTGGAAAGAGTGTAAGTACAATATTTTTAGCAGACAATTCAGCAATATCTAGTAAATTTTTAATGCGCATACTCTTCACTCAATAATTCACTTTGAAATTTTACCCTGAAGAATTCTTACACAGCAGATATACTTACAAACATGATCCTCATTTTGTCTAAAAATGGGAGAAAATGTAACTGTCCAACAGTATGGACTGATCAGACAATTCTGGACAGTTATTCTATTTGCTACCATCATTCAATAAAAGAATATGCAGCTAGTAAAAAATTAATTTATATACTGACATTGAAATATATCCACAATTGCCCTAACTGGTTTGGCTCAGTGGATAGAGCATCAGCCTGTGGATGCATCAGTCCCAGGTTCTAGTCCAGTCAAGGGCATGCACCTTGGTTGCGGGCATATCCCCAGTAGGGGGTGTGCAGGAGGCAGCTGATCGATGTTTCTCTCTCATTGATGTTTCTAACTCTCTATCCCTCTCCCTTCCTCTCTGTAAAAAATCAATAAAATATTAAAAATAAAAAAATAAAAAAGAAATATATCCACTATACACTATTAAGTTAAAGAAAAAAAGAAAAAAAGATTTGGGATAGTGTATATTGTTCATTAAGTATCCTATATAATAAAAGGCTAATATGCAAATTGACCAAACAGCGGAATGCCGGTCACTATGATGCGCACTGACCACCAGGGGGCAGACACTCAACGCAGGAGCTGGTCCAACAGTATGGACTGATCAGACAATTCTGGACAGTTATTCTATTTGCTACCATCATTCAATAAAAGAATATGCAGCTAGTAAAAAATTAATTTATATACTGACATTGAAATATATCCACAATTGCCCTAACTGGTTTGGCTCAGTGGATAGAGCATCAGCCTGTGGATGCATCAGTCCCAGGTTCTAGTCCAGTCAAGGGCATGCACCTTGGTTGCGGGCATATCCCCAGTAGGGGGTGTGCAGGAGGCAGCTGATCGATGTTTCTCTCTCATTGATGTTTCTAACTCTCTATCCCTCTCCCTTCCTCTCTGTAAAAAATCAATAAAATATTAAAAATAAAAAAATAAAAAAGAAATATATCCACTATACACTATTAAGTTAAAGAAAAAAAGAAAAAAAGATTTGGGATAGTGTATATTGTTCATTAAGTATCCTATATTAATAAAAGGTAATATGCAAATCAACCAAACAGTGGAATGCCAGTCGCTATGATGCACACTGATCACCAGGGGGCAGACGCTCAATGCAGGAGCTGCCCCCTGGTGGTCAGTGTGTGGGGAGCAAGCCTAAGCTGTCAGTTGGACATCCCCGAGGGGTCCTGGACTATGAGAGGGTGCAGGCCGGGCTGAGAGATCCTCCCCGCCCCCCAGGGCACGAATGTTGTGCACCATGCCTGTAGCATTTTATAATGATATACAGATATGTTATTAACTATGGTTATAAGTTTACATGAAAATTTAAATTTCTACATTGTACACTAATACCTATTATTTATAGGCTTTGTGACTATATTTTATTTCAATAGAATAATATTGAAGTTTATAGTTTTATGCAAAAACATAAAATTTGTTTTGAAAAAGTCATTGTTATTCACTTGATCAACAGGCTGTCATCAGATACAGCACCAGATTTACAAAGAATACAGCTAACCCATTCCATGGTTTCTAGAAAAGCTGGTCAATGGGACTGTGGTAGCCAGCCTCCAAGATGACCTACAATAATTCCTGACCCTTGGTAGCCACACCCTTGCTTGACCAATAGAATGTGGTAGAAATGATGGCTTGTTACTTCTAAAATTAGTTCTAAAAGTCCATGGCTTTCATCTCGGGCTTTCTCCCTCCTAGACCACTGGCTCTGGGGGAAGCCATGTGAGAGCAGCTGTACAGAGGCCCCTGTGGCGAGGAACTGAGGCCTCCTGCCAACGCCTTACACAAATGAGCTTTGGAAGCAGATCCTCCCGACCAGTCAGGCCTCCGATGACTGCAGCCCCTGCTGACATCTCAACTGCAGCTTCATGAGAACACCTGAGCCACAGCCACCCAGCCGACTCCGGGACCCACAGAAACTGTTAGAGAATAAACGTCTGCTGGTTGAAGACATTGTTGGGGTTAGTTTTTTATGTAGCCATAGATAACTAATATAGGACCGGATCAACTATATACTTTTTAATGCCTTTTCCCCAGTCTGCACATATAGCCTTTTACTTATTTATAAACTTTATTTTTATTGTTAACACTATTACAGATGTCCCCATTTTCCCTCCCTTTTCCCACCTCCACCCAGCCCTCGCCCCCTCTTCCCTCTGGCCATCACCACACTGTTGTCTGTGTTTATGAGTTATGCATATATGTCCTTTGGCTACTCTCTTCACCTTCTTTCATTCAGCCCCCTCCTACTCCCCTCCCCTCTGAAAGCTGTCAGTCTGTTCCATGTATCCATGCCTCTGTTTCTACTTTGTTCCTCAGTTTATTTTGTTCATTAGATTGTACATACAGCCTTTTAAAATTACCATCTTTATGCTCTAAACTCAGTCTCACACTGGTTCCTGCTTTGCACCAACCTCAAACTGGTAAACACCAGCACCTAAAGTCACTATAGGGCATTGTGTTCTGTCCTCAGGAGGGACTGCCAATGAGGAGGGGAAAGGGACTGAATCCAAGGGCAGACACCAGAGATATGGGCGCCTGGAACTGATTTGGCCTCAAACTTTCAAATTGAAATCATGTGCCTTTTAAAAGACGTCTGCCTTTTTAATCTGACCCAATAGAATTGTAACTTTACTGATCCAGGCAGTGGTTCATATTCAATGTCACAAGAGAACATCCATAACAAAGACAAAAGGACAGATCAGCTGAAAAAGTAGCCCATTACTCCTTGCTAAGTGGGATCTCTGATGAAAGAAGAAATGGACTCCTTTCATAAGTAGATTCATTCTGCATAACGTCGAGAGGGAAGTGAGCTTCCATTGTTGTTCCAGTCTTTTCTGCTATTAGTGTTTGTGTGTTTCCACTCGAGACTCATTTTCGGAGACTCATTTTCGATAGCTTTTCATCCAGCCATAAGCATCTGTTCCAGTAGTTCTAGGAAAGGCTTTTATGTTCTGTTTTAAAATGGCTTGCACATGTACAGTACATTTTGTATAACTGAACACAACATGGGTATGAACCACCAATGAGAGGTCAGGGAAGCATGGCCAGCATGTCCGGGGGAACCAATCTCTGCCAAGGCACCGTGGACTCGCTGCCAGCGTGGTCCAAGGAGCCTGCGCAGTGGCTGCCAGCCGGCACAAAATGTAGGAGCTGTCACCCTGTGTCTCCAGTGTGGCTTAGGAAAAAAAACATGAAGTCCCTGCAAGGGGTTCTCAAACAGGCTCCATATAAACCATATTCAATATATATGTGTTCTTCTATTTTGCAAATATAAGTAGATGACAGCATGATACATCAAATGCAAATTTGTTCAAAAGTACTCTTCAATTGATAGCTTTCTTAATCAATGGAAATGAAAAGTATAGCTCCCATTATTTAATATTCCATTACTGAGATTTGTAAAATTTTATTTAAAAAAGACTTTCTCTTTCTCTTTCTCCACTGAAACGTAACTGCAATCTAATTCAGTTCTACCCACACCCTGAATGTGAAAATTCAATGCATTGATTAAAGCAAATCATGCTTTATGCATAAATTTACATTACAGAGTATACATTTTAAACAAAAAGATCAGTCTCATTTACATTAAGTATGGTACATAAAATGTGCTATATTGTTGTAATTCCTAGTATGTCAAAAAAGTTATGTGGAATAGTAAATAAAGAAGGAAGGAAGAGGGAAGAAGGAACAGAGCAGGGCCCTTGAAGGCCACATGGTAGGAAAGGCAGGGAATAGAAGCTCCTGCCTCATGTGGAGAGTCCAGAAACTTCAGTGGACTAGTGACAGAAATACAGTTTACTTAGAAGGCTGAAGGAAAATGTTGTCTGTCTTAAGTCTCTGTCATACTTGAAGGCACCCTACCAAGGAATACCCCCTCTATCACTAGGGGTTACCCATTTCTGTAACATATTTGTCTTCTGTTCTCTCTGAACTTGCCTATGGTTCAAAGTGAAAAGGTAAAGGTAATTAAAATAAATCCAATGTCCCTAAGTCTTCTCTAGACCAGCTCTGTATGATTTTGATGGTATTTCTTTTTAAAAAATATATGTTTTTATTGATAAAGGAAGGGAGAGGGAGAAAGAGAGAAACATAGATGTGAGAGAGAAACATCTGTCAGTTGCCTCCTTCATGCACCCGGACCAGGGATAGAACCCACAACCTGAGTATGTGCCCTGACCTGGAATAGAACCGGTGACCTTTTGGTACACAAGATAACGCTCAAACAACTGAGCCACACTAGCCAGGGCTGGATGTTATTTCTGACAAACCATCCTCCAAGATTCTTCAGCTCTCCCAGAGATTCTGTCAGCATCACACATCCTTTTGATACATTTCTTCTACGGAAAAACTTGACTCCCGGTAACTAATCATGCCCACCGTGGGTAGAACTAGGGAACAGAACATAGTTTTGAGTCTTTATGTCCAGCATGGGCGATCTGATTAGGATTTGGGTCACAGCCATTGTATCACTGTCGGAGTTCTTCCCAAACCATAGAATTGGTAGTAGTTACTAATCTCTGATCTTGTGGGGACATAAGTAAAAATATAGGATGTATCAGGTTCCTACCATTTTCTTAGGATGTATTGTGCTAATCTCCATTGCTTAAACAATAATATTTTTGTTGTCTTAGAAGAAAAAAGGGAATAAAGGATCTGAAAAACTCCACAAAAATTGAAAGTCTTGAAGGTCTGTTCATTGCAACGGGGTAGTAAAAACAAGAGCCTATAAAAACAGTTCTTTTTTTTCTGCCTTGCCCATGGTTTTGAAGATCACAGAGATACTCAGCCAGATGTGAACACTTAAGTCTATGCCCCTACTGAAACCACATATGGTTATTCTCATTACTCATGATAGCTATGTTCTGTAAAGTTGCTGCAGACACTGAATTAGCAAATGCTGAAGCATTGCACTTAGGAGAAATATAGAGTTAGGTTCCTGGGAGCCTTTGGTCATAACATTTGGTTAATGGATCAATACATAACCTTGCTTTATGTGTGTTTCTGTTTGAAGACACCTTATTTTAATACATATTGTTGATTCATTAACATTGACCTAGGGGTCAATTAACATAGCATTATAACTCGTGCCTGAATGAAGTTTATCTGTGAGGAGGAAAGAAAATTGCAGAGAGAAAACAATCTTTGGTTTTGAGAAAATAAAATTTGGGTCAAATTTTAATGTGCTCACAATGATCTGTAGTGACTTTCTAAATTAGCAATCTGTAAGGGAGGTCAGTTTTTCTTTAAGAATATCTATCTATTCATTAGCAAGGAAACGTAATAAAAATTACACCCAACAGCATTTCATCCAAGAGGTAGATGTGCTGTTTTTAAACATGGCTGCAGCCAGAACATGCATTTTAGTTAAGATTTCGTCTAAACTTCTGTTACATTCACATGCGTCATTTTAAACAAGTGCATACTATTCCACTGAGCTGACAGATATGTTGATTGCTTCCCATTTTTGCTATTATACGTAGCTATACTGTAAACATTTTTAAAGAAAGTTTTCATTTTCCTTAATGTTGTTTCCTGACGCTAAGTCCTCTAAATGGGTGAAGAAACTGAGAAGCCCTGACTGCTGGCAGTAAATTAACTAGGTCCTTGCAGAAGTGGTGACAACTTTCTCCTTTCCCCAAAGGCTCTCCAGCATTGGTTTTACTTCTTAAATTCACTAACTTAATAGGATGACATTATATCTCATGATTGGTTTAGTTTGTATTTACTGAAGTATTGGTGAGGATAGAAAGCTTTTTCTTATATGGATTTAGTCATTCACTTTGCCGATTAACATTTCACAAGTCTCTTCCAGGTGACCAGGAGGCCAAGCTCACTTCAAATAGTGTCCCTGCTCTTGGGCACCCTCTCCTCTGCCTGTCTTTACTTTTACCTAAACTGCCTTATTAAAATTCAATTGGAAGTATATTTAGCTTTGAATAAACACTTTGTTATGTATATTTAAATAATAAATCTTTACCTATTATATTGCCATTCATTTTTTCTTAGTTTTAATGGTTTGATGGAATATTTTTAATTTGTATATAGCCAGAAATGACTCATATTCAAAATATTTAACAAATGGCAAGCTAAAATATTAATAGGTAATGTAATAAGCCAAAATATTTAACCAAAATATATTTAATATTCCTTTTATTTTATGAATTAATGACATCTTAATATATTCACAAGTGATATATTATGGAGAAAATGATTCATCAAAATATTCTAGAAATTTCCAAATCACTTGTTGACTTTTACATCACTTGTTGTGATGATGCTGCTACCTAGTTAAGTGATGCCCCATAAGAACCACATCAATGACTTCACCATGTATTGACAGACATTAAATATTTAGTATCTTTGGTGCAGCTGGGCATATTGACAGCTTTTCACACACAACAGGTGTATGTCTGGCTCCCAGTGCCACCCAGAGGGCCTGGGCCTGCTTTGCTGTCCTCCCAACTCCAGGCAGCCCTAGGGCAGGGTGAGGAGGCTGCACACACCTCCACTGTTGCCTCCCAGGTCACTCAGTGGCTGCTGGGGCTACCCCCTATCTGTGCTGGCACCCCTCCCAGGTCCATTACCACCTCCAGGGCCACCGATGGGTGACATCATTAGATACTTTACAATCCCAATGACAAGATAATTTCTCTTTCCCAACTGATAGGAAAACATTTCAGTATTTTAACACATAATGCAAGCTTTATATGAAATGATTATTCAGAAATGTCATTCCTGCAGACTTGACACCTGCTTAGATAACTGATCCTACACATTGTCAAATATTTTAGGTGGTCAACTTGGCAGGATGTGGGAACACATTGAAATCATCCTTAAATGCTCCACAGTTGAACTTTGTACGCACTGGCTGAATATCTAACCTGTATAAACAAAACCCAAAGTCCATTAATAAGAGCATTTAAATACTGAGCTACTCTTCCCAGCAATGAGACAACCAATAGATCCAAATCCTTTAAAGCCAAGTCACTCTGATCTTCCCCAGAACCATCTCTACCCTCTTCCAGAGAACATCGAAACAAGAAAATAGGATTGCTTTCTGAGAGTAAAACTATTAGGTTTGTTAAGAAAAACATTCTGAAACTCAGAAATAAGGCAGAGAGGCTACTGTGTGCCCTATTGGTGTCATAGTAGGAGCTTGCCCAACTTCATCTGACACTGTAGACAGCCAGATTTTTAATTTACTATTGATTAGGGCCCAGACTCTGCAAAGCTAGACGGTCACTTGTAGAAGGCTTATAAATTACAGATTATTTTTTTCTGCTAGAAATGCACATTATTTGATTGAAAAAATAACCCCAAAGGTTATGCCTTTACAACCCCATGGGGGCATTAGCCAGTTTTGTATGTAACTTGGCAATATTATTTCAGTGACTATATACATACTCCTTGTATTCTTTAATTAGGTTTTTCATTCACTGTTTCCTTTAACGAGTTCATTAAATCTTTGATGTGCTCACTATGTATCTGTACAAGGTTAATGTTCTTTTCTTTTTTTAAAAAATATATTTTATTGATTTTTTACAGAGAGGAAGGGAGAGGGATAGAGAGTTAGAAACATCGATGAGAGAGAAACATCCTATGTATCTGTACAAGATTAATGTTCTTAACATTTTTCAAAATTGACTCTGACAATCATAACTTAATGGTTTACAGTGGAGATTTGCCAAGTCATCGTTAAAGACAAAATTACTTCCAGAGGGCTGACTAGATTGATGGCAGTGACCTGGCTGTTAGGAAGGGGAATTGGTGGACCAGCCAAGGATGCTTCCTTAGTAAATATCCATCTATCTCAGCGCTGTAAAACCAAACTACTCTGTAATAAGTTTCTTTTAAAAGTATAAAAAGGATGCTTCCTTAGTAAATGTCCATCCACCTCAGCGCTGGGCTTGGGGGATGTAGGGTCCACTCAGCAGGTGTATCCTGTCTACAGTAGGTTAACAGCCTACTGTCACCCACACACAAGCCATATATCTAGCTCCCTTTTTTACATGTCCATGCTCACGGAGTAACGATTATAAGCTGGTTTCCCAGGCAGAGAAATGATTCAGTGTCAGGCCAACATGAGTAACCCACCAAGTTGGTAGTTTTGTTTTTCCTTGCAAACTGAGAAATTGTCACTGGCTTGTGGTTTTACAGTCCAGTTCTGTGTGGAGCCTGACAGCATGTGTCTGTATTGTGACTCCGGTTCCTCTCCTAGCTCAAGTTTCTAGGCTGACAGGCTGTGGCCTACCTTGGATCACGTGATTTCACCAAGGAAATGTCAGATGGTCAGTGGTTGCGGATATGTTTTCTGTTCACTTGTTTGTTTTTCATTTCCAATCCCTGTGGACCAATGCTTTTATAAAGTTTAATAAAATATATTACTAGAAAAATGAAATTTAAACAAATAATAAAAAATTTAAACCCATTTTTATGATCAGATTCAATAGAGTCCAAACATCCAAACTACTCTGTAATAAGTTTCTTTTAAAAGTATAATAGTCTCTCTTTTTTTACACTTGCAAAATAATTTGTTTTAATTTTTTTATTACATTTATTGTGGTGACATTAGTTAATAGGATTGTATAGGTTTCAAGGGTACATGTCTAGGATACATGATCTGTATACAATAGTCTCTCAGTGCTTACTCTCAATTTATGTACTTATCTCAGGTCCAAGAACTACAGTCCATCTGGGAACTCGTTAGAAATGCAGCTTCTTGGGCCTCACCCCAGGCCTATTGAGTCAGAAACTCTGAGGGTGGGACCCTGCAGTCTGTTTGACAAGACCTCCTGGTGATTCTGATGCATGCTCAACTGTATGAGCATCCCTCCCCTGGAATGAGTGTACATCAGAAGTCACAGCTTCAGTGGCAAAGGGGCCAGGCAGATACAGACATGCAGTTTTGATAAGATGAGGATTATAAGGAAGGGTAGATTCTCTGGCAAATTGTAGCCTGGATGTCCCCCACAGAAGTATTCAAATCCAGACAGACAGAGAGACAGACAGACACACACACACCTCTGGTCAAACGCACCTCTGGCTAGCAGGGGACCCTTTGGTCTATGACCTTTTTGCAAAGGTCATATGGATTAATTGTAAACTCAGCCTTGATAAAATGATGAGTCACTTTCCCCTGATGATTGTGTAAGCTCAGAGTATTATATATGAAAGCCCAAGTGTATGAAGGCTATTCTTGAGGTCTTTGTTCTGCCGCAATAATCTGTTTCCCTTTTTAATTCTCTATCATGCCATTTTAAATTGTGAGACATTATAATCCATGTGTAATCAGCCTTGATTATTTCTCTTTCCTTGATAGTTTTTTAAAAATATATTTTATTGATTTTTTACAGCGAGGAAGGGAGAGGGATAGAGAGCTAGAAACATCGATGAGAGAGAAACGTCGATCAGCTGCCTCCTGCACACCCCCTACTGGGGATGTGCCCACAACCAAGGTACATGCCCTTGACCGGAATCAAACCTGGGACCCTTCAGTCCGCAGGCCGATGCTCTATCCACTGAGCCAAACCGGTTTCGGCATTTCCTTGATAGTTTTAAAGTTAATTCTTACCAATTAGTTTTAGAATAATCTTGCTATATTCCATGAAGTGTCTGATCAATATTTCAACTGAAATTGTTAACTATTGGTTGACTATTAGTTAACTTATTAGCTCACTTGGTGATGGGTCAGAAAAAAATAGGCTTTGGGTCCCCATCCCAGCTCTGATGCTCAGAAAGTCTGTGGCTTTGCGCAAGGGATTGAGTCTCAGCCCGTGACCTGGCAGCAATAATGCCTCCCTTGCAGGCTGACCAAAGAATTAATAAAATAACATATGCAAGTCACCTGTCAGTTGGCAGGTACTCCAAAATACTATCTGTTTCCTTCTTCCCATTCTCAAACGCAACAGACTCCTTCTCTTCTCTATCCAACTCACAGTTTCTTTATCCCAGGGGAAAAAAAGAAATGAAGAATAAAGCAATCCTGAAAGTAATGCACTTTTTCCGTTCTACTGCTGGTTTATAACCAAATTATTTTATATACAGTTATTTTTATTACAACTATTTGTGGGTGAGTTATACTATGGTCACAAAATATGACATGATGATATAATTTCTGATTTCTTACTTCCTTTTTTTAAGACTTTTTTTAATTTTTAGAAAGAGGAAGGGAGAGAGAGAAACATCAATGCCAGAGTGAAACATCCATCAGCTGCCTCCCGCATGTCCCCTACCAAGGATCGAGCCCACCACCTGGCATGTGCTCTGATGTGGAATCAAACCGGCAACCTTTAGCTGCACTGGATGACACCCAACCTACTGAGCCACAGCAGCCAGGGTTAATTTAAAAGTTCTTATTAAAAACTTCCATGTGTTCAAGTAGATAATACATTTTTATAACTTCCTATGTGTGTGTGAGAAAAATATTTTCCATAGCAATGAAGAAAAAAAAAATATATTAGACTACATCCAAATTAAAAACTTGTGTGCATAAAAGGACACAATAAACAGAAAAGGCAACCCATGGAATGGGAGAAAATATTTGCAAATCATATAAGAGGTTAATATCCAGGATATATAAAGAACTCCTACAACTGAATGATTAAAAAAAACAACCTGATAAAAAATGGGCAAAGGACTTGAATGCACTTTACTCCCGAGAAGACATACAAATGGTTAATAAGCACATGAAAAGATGCTCAGTGCCACTAACATCAGGGAAATCGAAACCACAAAATACTACCTCACACCTGTTAGAATGATTACTACCAAAAAGACAAGAGACAAGTGCTTTTTCGGGATGTGGAGAAAAGGGAACCTTTGTGCACTGTTGATAGGAATGTAAATTGGTACAGCCACTGTGGAAAACAGTATAGTGTTTCTTAAATAACAACACTGAACTACCATATGATTCAGCAATTCCACTTCTGGGTACTTATCAAAAATAATTGGCCCTAAGTGTCAGCTCAAGGACTGAAGGGTCTCCGGTTTTAGGGCACATATCTCAGTTGCAGGCTTGATCCCCTGCCCTGGTCAGGGTATGTGTGGGAGGCAAACAAGTGATGTGTCTTTCTCACATCAATGTTTTTCTCTCTGCCCTTCCACCCTGTCAAAAAAAAAATCAATGGAAAAAATATCCTCAGGTGAGGATTAACAACAACAGCAAGAGAATTGAAAGCAGGATTTTGAAAGGGAATTTGTATGTACATGTTCATAGCAGCTTATTCTCAATAGCCAAGAGGTGGAAGCAAACCAAGTGTCCATCAATAGATGAATGGGTAAATAAAATGTGGTATATACATATAATGGAATATTAATCAAAGGGAAATCTGACACATACTACAACACGGATGGACCTTGAAGACATTGTGCTAAGTGAAATAAGCCAGACACAAAAGGACAAAGATTGTACATAATAAATATACTGTACCTAAATATTTATATGAGGCACCTATAGTAGTCAAATGCATGACAGAAAGTGGAATGGTGGTTGCCAGGGGCTGGGGGCAGAGAGCATCGGGGCATTATTGTTTAATGGGTACAGTGTCAGCTTTGTAAGATGAAAACAGTTCTGGAGATGGGTGGTGGTGATGGTTGCACAACAGTAATAACGTGCTTAATACCACTGATCTATACACTTTTAAACAGTTAGAATGGTAAATTCTGTTATGTGTATTTTACCACAATTTCAAGAAAAAAGAAACCTAAAAAAAACAACACAAAAAAACCCAGATGTGGTTTTTCTACCCTTAATTTGGATATACATCATAATTCTGCTTTACTGTTGGTAACATTCTTGCATCAGTTCCAACAAAGATGTGGGCTGGGGATGGCCCCATCCTGAGGGGAGGGGCTTGTTCAGAGCTTGCTGGATGAACGTTGGCAGATTCCAGGCCAAATAAGAGCTGATGGGCAGAAATGAACAGGGACAGGGAAAAACACGGGCTTTCCCCCAAAGAGCCCAGAAGCAAACTCTTAATTGTCAGCAAGATGGTGAGGACCAGAAGTCCGCTGCAGAGATGGGGGAAGGTCTCACAGACAGGCTTGGACACAAGTCTTTGAAGGTCACTCCCAGAGTAGGGCCAGGTTTCCAGAAAGCTGACAAGGCACTCCCAGGGGCGGAGATTTTATCACAGAACCTCCCTTCCCTTTCTTGCCCATCTCCCCACTGCTGCTGAAGGGGAAATATAGCAGAACTTAAGGGCTTTAGTAATGAGTGGTCTGGCTCATACTACTTACTTTATTTCCACCAAATCCTCGTGATATTGTGGCGGGACCTGAATGTCCCGGTGCTGTAGTGGACTGTCAGGGAAGTCAGGGGGCCGTGATGTGGCCCCAGAAGCAGCTGCCAGGGAAGCTCTTCCCTGTGGTGGCAGAAGCCCCCTATATCAGAGGCTGCAGTGACAGCCAGAGGCTCTGCAATACAACATGCATCTGTATTCAATGCATATCCTACCGGTTTTAGTTCTTTTTCATTCAGACAAAGAGCTCTCCCCAGTCCTTTGTGGCTATTTTGTTCCATTGGTCTTTTGCTGGAGCTATTATTTTAACAAGTTTCTCTTTCTTTTTTTAATGTAATCATTTTAGCTTTCTTTCATGTTACTTTTTTTTTTTTTGTATTTTTACTGTTATTAAACAGGGATGAGGAAACAAAGAACTATGAGGGCAATCTTTTCTCCTGGCCAGGTCTGCAGCATTCATTCCTTCCTGTACCTCAACACATATCTACATCAGAGAAAGAAAGGAAGAAAGGAAGAAAGGAAGAAAGGGAGAAAGGAAGGAAGGAAGGAAGGAAGGAAGGAAGGAAGGAAGGAAGGAAGGAAGGAAGGAAGGAAGGAAGGAGGGAAGACTATGTCCTTTCTGTATAATTTAAATATTTTATAATCATTTGTAGGCAATAATATCAGTCAAAGACAGCTTCAGGAAGTGGTTGGAATAAAAACACTCCAAATTTTTCAGAATATGAGATCTGTAAACTAGAATCCGTGGTCTCTAACATATGTAACCACAGGGCAGAGACAATTCACTTGAGCAGCCCAGGCCACAGATGGAAAAGAAATGAAAAACAATACCTAGAGAGCAAGAATCTTCTAGAAAACAGCCAGAGAATGTTAACTGCATAGTCAGAGGGTTCTCTGATTATAGAGCCCCTTTCCTACTGGCCGGCCTCCCAGCAACCTCATTTCGAGGCAGGGCTTGAAAAGAATGTGATTATCAGGCAGATATTTCCCATGGCCTTCCTTGAAGACATTGCTCCTCACACATAGAGGACCCATGGCTGTCATAACCTTAGCTCCATCTGGCCTTTCACCAAAGGAGGTCCCTGCCCCCCAGAACCAGAGAAGAAGGGACCACAGGCCACCGTTACAGGCTTATGTCCCTGCAAAGCAAAGTTGATCACTAATTCACCACCTAATAACTTTTCTATCAATTCAACTCCTCAGTTTATTTCTCCTTCTTGAAGTTATCACTAGAGATCAGATTCAACGGGCTACTTGGTTCCACCTTCATATCCTGCTCCTCTGACACCTTCCTTCTAACATCCTTTCTACACCACAGGTTTATTCCCACAACTCCCCTGGACTCATGCAAGGAGGCAACCCTGACTCCTACATTATTTCCATCCCAGTGAGCTCTAGGAGCCATCGCTTCTACCGCTGCCTGACCTGAGGAAGCCTCTTTCCTCTTCAGGATCATCAAGCCAAGGAACTCACACATTTCCTGACTCTACATGGATGAATGCTGGGACCCCACTATATCTCAGTCCAGATAAAACCTGACTGTCCCGCTCTACTCGGTGTTAGTAAATCAGGAGTGCACGACATAGATTTCTAAATCTCAAAAGGCCAAAGCTCTTCCCTGGCCCTGAGGGTTCTTGGAATACACCACGCAATACTAGTAAGTCAACCTTCATTCTTAGAATGACATCCCCCAAAGGAGAGATTCCATGTCCTTATGATGTTCGTTAATGTATCATAGTCCTGCCTTGTATTTTAATATATGACCTTTTGGCTTAGGTGTATCTGTTTTGAGCCATAATAAAGTTTATATCTGTTAGGATTATTATGTTTGCGCCATCATTTATCATTCTTTATTTCCTCTTATTTTTACTATTTATTACTTTTGCTTAATACATGGTATTGGTATTAATTAAATTATATATATATACACTCTCTTCTCCTTTCTTTTGAAATATGTTTGGAGGAAAGCACTGAGCAAACCTACTTCTACTTAACCCAAATCTAAACACCAATACACACATACACACAATTATGACAATCATCAAATACATGTTTTTTTCTGTTGGTTTCTAGTTATAGTCATAATAAGCCCCAAATTCTTAGGCTTCTCTCCACGAGTAAAAGGGAACTTGAGTATGGGCTTCGGCCCTTCGCCTTCATATCTCCTTCTCAGTTTCTGGACTGTTATTCTGAAACTTCTAGTTTTTCTTGTAGGTCAGAAAGACATTCTTACTCTACTACTTAACAAAGCAAGTTACTTAACCTCTCTGAGACTGTTTTCCCATCTGAAACAAGGGGATCATACCACCAGGGTTTTTAAAGATTGAGTGAAATAATGTTATTGTAAAAAAATGTAATACATAGTAGCTGCTCCCTAAATATTGGTCCCCTTCCTCTCTTCCTTTTATGTTTTAGATCACAATTTAATTCTGCAATGGGACTGTGATCAGAAGCATTGATCCTTTCTATCTAGTGTCTTTAATCTCCCATCTTGAGAGTTGATAAATCAGCCACAATATAAAGAAATTCCTGTTTTGGACCCAAAGTATCAGATCAGAGATTCTTTAGGGTTGGTGGGATCTGTGAAAATATTTCTTTAGCTTTCCCAAATGAATGACATCTTGCCTGGATAATTTTTTCCATAAAAAGAACTGCAGATGTTTCATTTCCTTGGGGAGTTCATAGTCTCAATTGTGGCTACATGTGAAAGCAGTTTTCTGAGTGTTATCTGGCTTTTCCATCCAGATGTTTTTAGATTTCTTCCTTACTGAAATTTGAAAATGTTATAAATAATGTCTTTATATCTTTCTCTAGATGTTAGTTTCCACTGATAGGCTAACACTTTATACTTTAAATTGTTGATTATTTAAAATTTATTTTTTTCTATTGGCTCATGTATTCTTATTATTACTAAGTTAAAACACAGTACTCACTTCTAGAAATGAGTCATTTTGGTCTGCCATTATTTACCCACTTTTATGTAAGCCTTGTAATTTTGTATTTCATTGTGTAGTTAATAAGCATCATCATTAATTAACTATTTAGCAGTTCTCATTGTAAATTCTGTACAACTTGTAGAAATGTTCTTAATTGTGATACTGCCATTTTTACTACATGGCCTTTGTTTCATGGCCCTAGATCTTGTTTCTTGTTTAGAGAAATTTAAGTCATTTTTGAATTCTGACTTTTGGTTGTTCCATATCAGACAATTTTTTGAGAGAGAGAGAGAGAGAGAGGGAAACAGCAATTGGTTGTTCATTGAAGTTTATTTTTCCATGCATTCATTGGTTGTTTCCTTTTTTTAAAAAATATATTTTATTGATTTTTTTTTACAGAGAGGAAGGGGGAGGGATAGAGAGTTAGAAACATCGATGAGGGCTGCCTCCTGCATACCTCCTACTGGGGATGTGCCCACAACCAAGGTACATGCCCTTGACCAGAACCGAACCTGGGACCTTTCAGTCCGCAGGCAGACACTCTATCCACTGAGCCAAACCAGTTAGGGCAGTGGTTGGCAAACTGCGGCTCACGAGCCACATGCGGCTCTTTGGCCCCTTGAAGGTTCAATCGCACTGTATGTGCGCGCCCGCACGTGGTATTTTGTGGAAGAGCCACACTCAAGGGGCTGCAGTTTCCGACCACTGGGTTAGGGCTCATTGGTTGTTTCTTGTATGTAACCTGACTGGGGATCCAACCCACAACCTTGGTATTTGGCCAGGGCATATTAGACAATTTTAAAGTTTATTATTAGTTTTTATTCTTGTATAATCAGTTAAAAATTTGGGGGGTTATTTTGAAAATTCTTCTTTGACTTGTGTTTTGGATATTGAGGTTATGTTTTCAAAGACTTTTGTTTGAGACATTTTCACTGGCATTTTTATGAGTTTTAATATGAAGAAGGCTACCTACAAGTGCTAGTTTCCAAGGACAAAAATGACTCTACTTGTATATTCTAGTCTTTAAAAGTAAATACATGACCTGGCTGGTGTGGCTCAGCGGTTGGGCATCAACCCATGAATCAAGAGATTGCTGGTTCGATTCCCTGTCAGGGCACATGCCTGGGTTTCGGGCTTGATTCCCAGTAGGGGGCATGTAGGAGGCAGAGATCAATGATGTTTCTCTCTCATTGATGTTTCTATCTCTCTAACTCTCTCCCTTTCTCTCTCTCTAAAAATCAATAAAGGGAGAAAAAGTAAAAGTAAATACATGAATACTGTATTTTTTAAAACTGATAATAAAATTTTTCCAATAAATGGTATTCCTTATCTACCTTATATCTTGAGGTTCTTGAGGTTTTTATCTTCAAATAAGCCTCTGTTCAACAGAGCTCCCTACAAATCGAGGAGTCAAATAATATTATTAGAAAAATGAGCGAAGAATAAGAGATGACAACTCCCAGAAGAAGAGATGCAAAAGAACAATAAAAAGATATATGAAAATATACTCTACCTCACTAAAATTCAAGGGAATGCAATTTAAAATAGAATATCATTCTTCATCCAGCAGAGTAGTAATAACAGAATGATGAGAATATAAAAACCAAGTAGTCTCATGAAAGCCTGAACTGGTACAACTTTTTGGGAAAGAAATCTCTGAACGTATTTTAAAATGTAAGATACATGTGCCTTTGATTCAACAATCCTCCCTTTTGGGATTCAACCAGAGTGAAGCTTGTATATAGGGACAGGTTAATTATATGAAACACACCACAAACAAGGAAAACCATGTGAATTTCTCTCCATAGGGGACAGTGGAGTGAACACTATGCATCATGAACACAAGTGAGTTAGATCCACACAATGAGCTGGATAAATGTCTGTGACATTTGCATGTAAAACATAGTTGCATGATAATGCTTATATTTTTTAAAATCCTCAAAGATGTGATATGCATTCAGTGTTATTGGACTATCTGAAACTGCTGATATATGTACAATTGAACTATATAAAATTGCTGATATTCAACTGTTTTGAAGCTAATAAAATGGCAATCTGATAAGTCTCAGTCTAATATAAGTTTATTACATGTTTATGAGCATGAAAAAAAATAGAATGATATACCCCAGTGCATTAATACTGGTTACTTGGGGAAGGGGAGAGAGGAGGAAAAAATAGGGAAATAAACTTCATACATCGTTGTACTGTTTTACTTGATAAAAATTTTGCAAATTATTTGTTTTTCTCTGATTGGCTTATTTTGCTTAGCATAATAATCTCCAGGTCCATCCATGTTGCCTCAAAGGGTAACCGATCCTTCCTTTTTATAGCTGCACAGTATTCCATGGTGTCAATGTACCACAGCTTTTTTATCCACTCATCTACTGATGGACACTTGTGCTGCGACAATAAAGATTAAAAAAATAAAACTAAAAAAAATTGCAAATTAAAAATATTTAAGACATTAAAATTTTTAAGAATGTAAAAGAAATGAGACTTTCACTGCAGATATTACTTGAAAACATATATCTAGGAGAAGAATCTATAGCAGTGGTCCATTTAACTTTATCAAATGCAGTAAACAAAAAAAAAACAAGTTCTTTCCTGATCCCTTGCACCAAGATAGTTCAAAATAAAAATCAAACCAATTTTTGTTATTTACAAAATGAACTTCATAACATAGAAAACAAAATTCAAATTCAGGAACATTATTGACAAGTGAAAATAAAAATTCAGAGAGCATTATTGACAGGTGGAGTAATAGGAACACTTTTACACTGCTAATGAAGAGTAAATTGCTGTAACCACTTTAAAATAACTTGGCATTACCAAATAAAGTTGAACAATGCATATTCAATGACCTTGCAACTGAACTCCAAAGTATATATCCTAGAAAAACTCCTGGATGAGGAATAGGAGGCATATATACCACTACCAGAGCAGCATTTTCATGAGATAAAAAAGCTGCATGCAACCTGAATCCACAAATGGACAGAATGGGTAAAGTGTGGTATATTTCACACAGTGGAAGAATAATACTGTGTACTGATTAATACTAGATAATGGTAAAAATGAGGGACCAATAACTACACATATCCATCTGGATCAGTGGTTCTCAACCTTCTGGCCCTTTAAATACAGTTCCTCATGTTGTGACCCAACCATAAAATTATTTTCGTTGCTACTTCATAACTGTAATGTTGCTACTGTTATGAATAGTAATGTAAATATCTGATATGCAGGAAGGTCTTAGGCGACCCCTGTGAAAGGGTCGTTCGACCGCCAAAGGGGTCGCGACCCACAGGTTGAGAACCGCTGATTTGGATGAATCTCAAAACATAATGTTAGGTAAAAATTCAAACCAGAGAAAAAGCATGATTCCATTTCAAAAACAGCCACATTAATATAAGAAAAAGCAGGAGAATGAAAAATCAAAAGTCTCCTTTCTAGGAAGGAGAAGAAAGGAGGAAGGGGTTAGGGGAAGGCAAACAGAAGTCTTTAAAAGTCATACCAATCATTGTTTCTATGAGACTGTTTTTGTTTTGTTTGCTTGTTTGGTTTTTAGATTTCGCACATAAGTGAAACCATGCAGTATTTGTCTTTCTCTGACTTATTTCACTTAGCATGATACCTTCTAGAGCAGTGGTTCTCAACCTTCCTAATGCCGTGACCCTTTAATACAGTTCCTCATGTTGTGGTGACCCCCAACCATAAAATTATTTTGTTGCTACTTCATGACTGTAATTTTGCTACTGTTATGAATCGTAATGTAAATATCTGATATGCAGGATGTATTTTCATTGTTCGTGACCCACAGGTTGAGAACCGCTGTTTTAGAGCCACCCATGTTGTCGCAAATGGCAAGATTTCATTCTTTTTTATTGCTGTGTAATATTCCACTGTATATACATCACGCACCCTATATCTTCTCTATTCATTCATGAATTGGGTGAAAAGGGGAAGGGGAACATAGTCAATAATACTGTGATAAGTTCACACGGTTTCAGATGATTACTAGAATCAGTGGGGTGATTACACTGTAAGGTACAAAAATGTTGAATCACTATATTGTACACCTGAAACTAATATAACCAATATAGGATTTTATATCAACTATATTAAACCAAAATTTAATTAAAAACAATTTTTAAGTAATACTGATTGATAAAACTGGGGGCAAAAAACAAGAAATATATGTGTGTGTGTTTAATTAATAGTCTTTAAGTGTGTGTGTGTGTGTGTGTGTGTGTACATGAATGTATGTATAGCAAATTTTACACATGTACATATGCCCATGCCCATACACAGAAAGAATGTAGGTCAATGTTGGCTTGTGTCTACAAAGCCCATCCTATTACTGGAGAAGCCACTTAACCATCTTCCAGATATACTCTGCATTGTAGCTGCTTGACATATAAATGAATAGATGTATTTCTAGAGTAATACTCAAAGGAACATCCCTCGGAGCCATGTTCTTCCAGGCCGGGATAAAACAGAAAGTTCTGTAATAAGTAACATTTCTGAGTAGCATTACCTAGAGTTTGCTCTCATACTAGGTTAATACCTTTTATTCACTTTATGATTTCAACTAAATTACACCCAAACTCAAACTTTGGCTAGTAAGATTTTCAAG
>NW_005359590.1:1096282-1119278 GCF_000412655.1 Myotis brandtii
GCTAGGGGGAGGGAGAAGGAGTCTTTTCCGAATGACAATACCTGAGCCCCAGGAAACATGGATTTCTTGGGAATAGACCAGGTGGAGCTCTGTTTCCAGATATGACAATGTGGGTCCTGATTCAGCAGCTGGGAGCATTCTGAACAGGGCCGTGTTTCACCAGGTGAAGGAAGACATTAGAAAGGGAGGAAGTCTGCCCTTGTTCCCACCCCCCACAGCTGTGGGAAACCACTACTAATTCGGAGCCGCTGGCTTCTTTTCCTTTCCAAGGATTATCTTGAGTATTTGAATTTCTGTACTTAACTCTATCTACTGCTGCTAGGATTTAGTAAATAATCCGATTTAGCTAAGATGCTTTACTGACAGGATATCCTGTATCTAGTTTAACTAACTAAGGCTAGAGGAAGGGGGGGAGGGGTAATTAGATAATCTGAATACGTGTTATTTTTAAAAGGAAAGGAAAAGACAAAAAGTCAAGGTAGCTACAGGCCCTTTATCATCTCAACTAAATCAAAATAACATGATACTAAACTAGCTCCCAAAATACCACTCACTGCAGATGGGACTTTCTTACTTCCTAATGCTAGCAAGTTCCACTTTGTGCTCAAGACCTGGAAAAGCAGGGGCAGCAAATCAATGAGGCAAACAGCTGTAAGTTTTCCCTTTAGCAAACAAAAAGAGAGAAACTAAGTTCACTGCTGCTCTTGAATATTTTTATCCAAGCAAAGTTTCACAGATTGCTTTTTAAAAGTAACAGCCTTGTTGAAATACAGTACACACACTATAAAATTCACTCTTTTAAAGTATACAATTCAGGAATTTTTAGAATACTCACAGAGTTGTGCATCTATCACCACTTTCAAATTCCAAACATTTTCAAGAGAAAACCGTACCCATTAGCAGTCATTCCCCACCCCCCACTCCCCTACCCTCCAGCCCCTTAGCCCTTATCCCCGGCAACCAGTCATCTACTGTCTGTCTCTATGGATTTGCCTACACTGGACATTTCAAGAAATCAAATAATAATGTGGACTGTTGTGTCTGGTTTCTTTCATTGAGTATAATCTTCTCAAGGTTTGTCCACGTTGCAAGCATGAGTCAGTATTTCAAGCATGAGTCAGTATTTCATTTTTATGGCAAATAATATTTTATTATAGAGATTCCCCATAATTACATTCATTCATCAGGCGATGGGCATTTGAGTTGTGGCCTCCAGCTTGCTTGTGTATGGTAAAGAACAAAAGAAACTTAGGAAGCCTAAGCCAGAGATTAATAAACACAATTATTGTTATATCTGCATTTATACCCAATGCTTGTACACCGTGCCACTCCTGAAGGATGTTCATGGAAATGTCAGCTCTGGTAACATGAAATATGTGAACTTTTTCCTCATACTATTAATAAGAAAAGAAGAAGAGAAACAGAATTAAGACATAATTGAGCAATTTATTCTAATAGATGCACAGATAGACAGATTGTGATACACCCATCCAACAGACCACGACTCAGTAATAAAAGAAATAAATTACATGTGCCTCCATGTAATTATGCTGAGCAAAGAAAAGCCATTTTCTTCTAGAATTTTATAATACAATATGACTGCAGTTATATAAAATTCTAGAAAATGCAAATTCTTCTAAAGTGACAAAGCAGATCAGTTGCCTGAAGATGAGGTTGGGAAGGAGATCTCGTTACTGGACATGAGGAAACTCTGGACGGGTATGTTCATTCCCTCGATTGTGGCAATAGTCTTATGGGTTCATGCATTCACAATACATCAACTTTAAATACGTACCATTTACTGTATGTCAATAATATCTCATGTTAATGATAGCCCAATAAAGCTGTTAAGAAACAATATTACTGAAAAAGTGAGCACAAAAGTGCTTGAATGACTACTGTGTGAAAGCCACTGTCTTCATTTTGCATATAAGGTTTCAATTAATTTTATAATAAGTCAAGTATTGTCATTTTGCACATGAGGAGACCTGAGGTTGAGGTAGTTCAGTAATTTGCCAAGGTGGCGGCAGTCCGTATTAAGCTGAGACCTCTTATTCTTAACAACCAAATCCATGTTCTTTTCACTATACCACACTGCCTCTCACAGTTTCTATTACAGACACAACTCTTTTGTCTGAAATCCCTGGGTCTGAAACCCCAGAATTTCCAAAGTCAGGGAATTTTCTGGGCCATAGAAGAGTTTTACAATTTAGGGTGTGGCATTCCAAATTTGTTTTCTTTTGCCCATCATCATGCTGCCACAAATACCTCTCCAATTATGGGCATTTACTTGATTCAGTTGATTTAATCACCTTCAGTGGGTCAGAGTGGTTACTCTGGATTAGATCAAGGCAAGTTACCCTGGTCCATGGGTCAAAGGACTGACAATAGTTAATCTGAGATGAAAAGCAAGCTGGACAAAACAACAACAAAAAAAGGCCATTCAACCCACTAGCTGGGCATTGTACTCCTTTGGAACAATAGTCACTCCTTTGATTAGAGGAGACCCAAGGATGTGGACTATTCAGAGCTGCTATCTACTTTTTGCTGCCCTTTTCACCAAACTTGAACTTGAAGTTGAAGCTGTCAGCTCATCTCTAAATAGGTCAAGCATGAGGGTGGTTTCCCTCCTCCAGGTTATCTTTCACAAACAACTGAACTCCACCCAAATGCTACCATTGTATTGAGGCCCATTTGAACGTGAGCTATGACTTGGATTAAGTAAAATTAATTAAAAAGTGAAAGTTGGCTGAAACAATTTCTTTTTGTAAGAGAGTTAGATTTGGGGGAGGAAAGGGTGCCATTTCTTTCACGCAAGACTTTCATAATGAAGGTTAACTGTGCTGGGTATTGTATGTTCCACTTGCCCTTCCAGATTCAGCCCCCATTCTGCTCCACCCAGTTCTACGCCCTAGGAGACTAGACAGTATGGACTCAGCGGCAGGCTACCTTGTTCCTTGTCTTCCCGTTGCGTTTGGTCAATGGGAACACAAGTAAATCAGAAGGAGAGAGGAGAATCATTTCAGGGTATTTGTTTTCTGGGATCCCTGCCTGAAGTGTCCTTATAATCCAGCTCCCCCCTTTTCCTGGAGGCTGCAGCTCCACTCAGGAGGTCCTCTCCGCCCAGTCCTCATCCCTTCAGGCCAACTGGTGGTAAAGGAGCCCTAGAGACGTGCACTCACTTGCACTTTCCCTTTACTCTCCCCCTGTGTTTGTCAGCATTCTCTTTATTAAGCTCTGCTAAAATCAATCAACTTGAAGTTGTCAACTGTTTCCATGCTGCTGACATTTTCTGAGGGCTATTCAGAAAATGAACTTATCCCAAGTCCTCAGTTGATATGAAAACACTGACCTTCATGGGGTTGATGTCACACCCACACAAAGATAAACAATGGGTAGGCAAAGTGTGGTCAAACAGCAGTGACTCAACCTCACTGCACTGGCCACTGTGCAGTTCGAAGGCATATTCACATGGATTACAGGAACAGTAAAGGTAGTGGATACGTTTCTCAGATTTTAAAATGTAAGCGATGTAAAACATGTTCAGGTTGCTATATCATGCTTCCTCACGCTTATAAACCGTATTCCCAAGGTGATCATATTTCAAACTTTCTCCATATGCTATTCTTAGATTGAGACTCTAAACCCACTTTGGGGATTCTAATTATCAAATATGAAGAAAGAGACGTTTGCTACAACAAAAACTGCCTACTGGCAAATCTATGAGAGAGAACAGATTTCAGAGGTACTATCTGTTTACCTTCACAGAGAGGTATTTCGTATGTAGTACAAATGCTATGAAAGTGACAGATGCTCCCTATTCATGAATACACTATGATCTCAAATAGATTTTGATTACTTAGAGCTTGTGTCAAAGATATAGAGCCTGGCTGGCATGGCTCAGTGGTTGAGTGTCGACCTGTGAACCAGGAGGCCACGGTTTGATTCTGGTCAGGGCATATGCCCAGGTTGCAGGCTTGATCCCTGGTAGGGGGCATGCAGGAGGCAGCTGATCAATGATTCTCTCTCATCATTGATGTTTCTATCTCTCTTTCCTTTTCCCTTCCTCTATGAAGCCAATAAAAAAATATTTTTTTAAAAAGATATAGGTCCTTTAACAAAAACAACGGATCTTAATCCCATCTAAGCTCAAAACAACTAACCTCCCATCCCTGGAATCACCCCAACTATAGCTCTCCCAAATGAAGTATAACTAGAATAGCTACTTTGTTTTATTTTCTTTGATGACTTTTCTCTGATGAAGCCAAAATGTCATTTAGCACGAATCTGTAAAGCTCTTTTAAGTAAAAAAGCTAAACTATTAAAATATTAATATGATGCCTTGTTTATTTTTGTTTGGTGTGTGTGTGTGTGTGTTTACCATAGATTGGGCCAAGACAGAAAAGAGAAATTCATTGAATCAACCTGAGTCAGCAGGTAAGAGCCATCCTTGTATTCATTATGAGAATCTGTAAGAACTTAAGAGTATTTCAAAAGGAAATCTGGGGAATTCTGGCAGCTTCCATGTAATTCTGCATAGCACCAGATGGCTCTAACAAGGCTCTCCTTATTTTCCAAATGAGTGTTAATTTCATTCTTTCAACTTTTCCTAACTCAATGCAACATATCAATGAATAATACTATCTTGTATTTATACAGCATTTTACAATTTACAAAGTGCTCTCCTATTTATTATTTCAACTGATCTTTACAAGGCAGCACCCCACCCCCCACCCATTATCCAGTTTTGCTTTCCACAGTTTCAGTTACTCCCAGTCAGCTGCAGTCTAAAAATATTAAATAGAAAATTCCAGAAGTAAACAATTCATAAATTTTAAATTGCATCCTGTTCTGAGTAATATGATGAAATCTCATGCCATCCAGCTCCATCCCACCCGAGACCTGAATCATTCCTTTGTTCAGAGTATCCTCACTGTATACCTACCCACACCTCTGTCACTTAGTAGCTGTCTCCGTTATCAGATCAGACTGTCATGGTATCACGGTGCTTGTGTTCAAGTAACCCTTATGGTAGCCTAGCCCTATGTCCCAATGCCTATGTCATTCACCTCACTTCATCTCATCACATAGGCATAGTATCATTTCATATCATCCCAAGAAGAAGGGTTGGTGTAAAGATATTCTGAGGGAGAGAACACATTCAAATAACATTTATCACGGTATTCTGTTGTAATTGTTTTATTTTATGATTATTGTTGTTAATCTCTTACTGTGCCTAGTTCATAAATTAAACTTTATCATATGTATTAGGAAAAATAGTGTACGTAGTGTTCGGTACTATCCGAGGTTTCAGGCATCCACGGGGGGTCTCGGATTGTGTCCCCTGTGGGTAAGTGGGGACTACTGTAGTTCAGATGTAGTCAGGGCAAATATTATACCCCCATTTTACAGATGAGGAAACAAAGGTCTGGAGATATTAGTTAAGACCCTTTTAGTTGCAACTTAAATTCGCTTAGGCAAAAATATGGAAAGGTATTGGCTCACACCAACTGGATTCGTGGACTCTAACTGTTACTATGTTCTCTGCTTTTATCTGTCTCTGTCTTTCTGTCTGTCTCTTGTCCCCTCTGCACATTAGACTTCATTCTCTCAACAGACTGAAACATGGTCTTAAGTGCTTCTTACTGTCTTGGAACCTCTCTTCCCTCAACTTGAGTTGGAAAATTCCAACGGAAGAACCTATTGTCCACCCTTGAACCAGCTCCTGTGGTCGAGGCTTCCCCTGCTTGGGTCAAGTCCCCGCCCCTGTGGCCCGTATTACCCAAACAAACAAACAAAACAGGAATAGACATAGCCAGGGAGGAAGTTGTGGGGAGAGAGCCAGCCACCCTAATTTGCATGTACTTCATTAAACAATCTGCCCAGGGGACAGAATCAGAACAACTGCGATCTTTCATCTTTCTCTGCAAATCGAGCTCGGTTCCCCTTCACTTCGCAGCTTGTCACTGCAGGAGCCACGGCGTGTTCCGGGGCCTGGCGCTTCCCATTCCCGCAGTTACCCGTGTGGATTGCGGGAGTGCAACTTGGAAAAGGCTCCTGTTCTAGTGCTGATCCTGTCACTCTTCAGCTGTGCTTGTGGGCAAGTTACTTAACCTCCTGGAACCACAGCTTCCTTCTTGGTAAAGTCAAGTAAACAATTGCTGCGTCACAGGGTCATCAAAGGGATAAAGGCAGCTAATGTGCTCCGGATGCCTTGGAAAACCATAAAGCACTACCTTCAGGTTTATTCCTTAAGTTCTGCATGCAAATTCTAGGGAGACTAAAATTCCACATTGGCATTTTTCAGTTATGGTTCTCTCTACCACCAGCCCTCTGAGAGCATCACGTTGGTTCTGACATTTTTACTTTTTTTCAGTTTTAAAGGACACATTTCAAAAAGAAGTCTCCCGTAGAGTTTCCAAATTAAAAGATGTCGTTCAGAAGAGAAGCTCAGGAACAGATGGTTTAATGGCACTTATCATAGTCACTTTTCCAATACGGATTAACCAGGAGTTAAAAAATTTCTGAAACAAGAAACTATTAACAGTGGTTACCTCTAGGGAGTGAGGCTAGAAGTTGGTGTTTGGAAAGAAACTTCTGGTTTTCATTTATTCCCATGTCTACTCCCTGAATTTTTAAAATCTTACACATAAATTCATAATAAAAAACAATTAAAAAATTAAAAGCATGGTTATCAGAGAAAAGAAATATAGTACATACTCAGTATAGTGTCTAACATCAAAAACTTTCAATACATTCTTGTTTGTTGATCATACTGGGTATTTCTAGTTACTACCTACCCAGCAAAGTAAAATCAACTTCACTAGAATAAAAGCCAGCTTGCATCTCTGTGAATGTATGTTTTCCATTAATCATTTTGTTAGGGATGCTCATTACCACCTGCTGAGGAGATGGTTTTAAATTCTTACACCTTCACACTCTAACAATGAAACCTACTTCCTTAATTCCCAATTATAAAGCACAGTGCATGTGGCTGCCTCTCAGCTCTTGCCACTGTTCTTGGAAGCTCACTTCCTTGCGAATAGTAGAGGAGGCTGGGCTTCTAGGAACCATGCTATTTTATAACTGGGGGTTTGCATGATATTTTCTAAGAAATTAAAGGTTATACAGCAGCATAGGCCAAAGCTAAAAGACAGATTTAAATAGTATTTTTTCAAAATGAATCAATGGCTACGAAGTTTGGATGCTACGCACTGGCTAAGTGCTATGCTGGTTGCCTAGTTACATCTCTGTAGAAAGGTCAAAATGGTTGTCTCTGAATCTAGAAGGAATCAAAAACCTTAACATTTCATCATTAAACCAAAGACTGTGTGTAGAAACTCAATAGAGTCATCCCTTAAACGAATTGCCATCAGACTTTGATCAGGTGACAGCCCTGGAGGCTATCTAAGGAGACATGTTCCTAAAAACATTTCTTTATATGAAATTTGTTTTCATGCTCACAGTTCACTAAAGTTACCACATCTTTCCATTTTATCATATCCAATTGTGATCTGCTACTATAGGATATTAAAAACTTTCCACCCGAAACTGGTTTGGCTCAGTGGATAGAGCATTGGCCTGCGGACTGAAAGGTCCCAGGTTCGATTCCGGTCAAGGGCATGTACCTGGGTTTCGGGCACATCCCCAGTAGGAGATGTGCAGGAGGCAGCTGATCGATGTTTCTCTCTCATCGATGTTTCTAACTCTCTATCTCTCTCCCTTCCTCTCTGTAAAAAATTAATAAAATATATTTTATAAAAAAAAAAACCAAAAAACTTTCCAGCTTCAATGACATAACCTCTATCCCATGAGAGGTGCAAGAAAGTCCACTGTTTTGAATTGTTTTACTTAAAAAACAAATTTTTATTGTGATCAACTTTGCAAAGTATAGGCCATTCTATATTCCAATAACAAAAATTATACATCTTTTTTTATACTCATCTGAGGATATGTTTATTGATTTTTAAAGAGAGAGGGTGTGTGTGAGAGAGAGAAACATCAATCAATTGCCTACTGTATGTACCCTGACTGGGAATCAAACCTGCAACCTAGGTATGTGCCCTGACCAAAAATTGAACCTGTAATCTTTGGTGTATGGGATGATGCTCCAACCAAATGAGCCACCCAACCAGCTATATATCTTAATAATAAACAACTAGTGTCTTAATTCTCAGAGATGTTCCTCTTCTACCTCCTTGAGATTTTCTGCATTAGTTCTGCCTTGCAGACATGTTGAAGTCCAAATATCTCCCAGTAATGGGACAGAATAGATAACAATTTTGGTTTAGAAATTTAATGTGAGGGAATTAAAATGGGTATAGACTTCTTCCAGAATTTTAAGATAAGGAAAAACAGTTTCTTACAAAAAAATACATTGAAGTTCAATTGATATTTTTTAATTGGAAAATTCACATAGTATTTACCATCTTAAAGTGTATAATTCAAAGGCGTTTAGTACATTCACAAGGCTGTGTAGTCATCACTTACATCTAGTTTCTAGACCTTTCCACTGTCCCAAAGAAACCCTGTACCTGGAGTAGACATTTGGATCTCATTTATACTTACTCTCTAATTTCTCTTCAGAAAAGAATAAAATATTCCGTGTAAATGACAACATCATGATTTGACCTGCTTTCATTTCTGCTACAATTTGTCACAAAAAACAGCAGAAGTTCAAAGATGAAATGAGGCTGGTATTAAAATAAAACCAAGATTGGGAGTCCTATAAGAAAAGAACCCCAAAAAGGGATTGAGGAGAATATCAAATTAATTCACAATTCTAACCAATACCTACCCTTGTCAGAAACCCAGATCCTCCCCTCCATGACTGATAGTGCTCAATCATTTTGTGGGCCAAAAAAAAAAAAGGATGAAAAACTGAAAAAGAATCCTTTGTACCTATCAACTAGGGGACAAATACATACATACATACATACATACATACATACACCACCACCACCAACTCTAAATGTCAAATGTCTATTCTGGAAAGAGCTAATTTATTGCTCTTTCAGGAACACTTACAGTCCTCTGCTTAGTCCCAGTGGCTTAGAGAGCAAAAATCTCTATGGAGGCCATAGAAATGTAAGGGATGAAGGCCTAGGACCTTTAGTATTCCTGTTTTCTCAGGCTGACTTTGCTATGGATACAGTCACTTACATCACTAAGTAGTTCATGCTCTACAACTGGGAGGTCAGAAAGCTCCAAGTTCTTGGTGCTGGATAAGACTCCAAGACATTACCCACTCCAATCCCTTCCCCTGGAGCATTCAAGTTAAACTTCCTAATATTTGTCTATTCCTGAATGAATAGTCTATGCTGTCTTTTAAGGAGGGGGACGGGGGATGCGGGAGGGGAATTCGACAAAAGGCAGAATTCAAAGTAAGAGAGCTTTGTGATGTTTTGGGAAACTTGGATCATATAATTTCCATACGTGCTGACTTGCTGAGAAAGATTCAACGAGGTCCTGTGGTTACCTCAATAATGAAATCATTAAAGCTGTGAACATCAGAGACATCATGCAGGAGTTTGCTAGTGACACTGGAGAATGGCAAGGGCAGGCTATGGCATATAATATTTCAAAAATGGTGCTTGTTCTTAGCTGTGAATCTTAGTGTTGTTGTGGTGTGTTTTTTTAAGTTGATATGGGCAAGCACATATATATGGATACAGATTTTCAAAGAGTTAGATTCACCGTTATTGTCAACCCAAACCTTGAGGGTTGTTGTCATTGTTTAATTCAATCAACATTTCTATTTTAATTCATCAACATGACAGCCACTTTCCACCAGAGCCATTTGTTAGGCATCTGGGTTGGCCAACTGTTCCGATCTGTCCCGAGATTCTCTTAGTTTCAGCACTGAAGGTCCCACGTGCAGGGATCACCTCAGTTCAACAAACAAGGATGGTGTGTTATTCTACTGCGAGCCCTAGCTTTGGCCTTCAGATCTGCATTGCTGAAGGGTCTAGAAGTGGATAGAAAGGGGATTGCTACAAAAAATAGGTGAAAAACAAATTAAATCTCCATAAGAAAACTCTGACTACATTCTATTCCAGAGATGGTCTTCAAAAAAACTTAACCCAGAGATTCATTTCATTCACTAGGTTAAGAAATGCTTTCTTACTTTGTTGGGGATGACCTACCTAATGTATGGAGGTAATGAAACCATCCCTAGAAATTAGTAAATACTGCTATAGTGAGGTTCTGAAATAGTATGTTATTTTTTCCTTCAATTTTCACATTTTAGAGCCTAATAAATAAAGTATAAGGTGGCAGGCAGACATAACAGCATGAAATAAAAATCTCACATTTCTTTGCTGCTATTCAAAGTCCTTGGAACCTGCACACTGTAGGCAAACTTTTCCGAGTTGGAGAAGTGCCAAAAGCAGCACTCTCCAGAGGCCACACCGAGAGTACCAGAAAGTCTGGCCAAGAATGGAGCCCCTGGACTTCAACCTGTCCACTCGACCCCAGGCCAAACACTCCAAGAAAACCAAAAGCTTTCAGTGCCTCTATCGAGAACACAGGATTTGCAGAATCAAGACAAGGACCTGCTTCATCAATTTAGGAACCCTAAGGCTTCTCAACCTAAACAATAAAATGTTAGATCATCTTATCTCTGCTCCCAGAAGCATTTCTACCTTCTAAAGAGATTAGAACAATTAATTACTTTGGAGTAGGCAGAATAAATAGCCCCCAAATAAGAACATGTCCTAATCCCTCGAACCCATCAATATGTAACCTTACGTGGATAAAGGGACTTTGAAGATGTGATTAAATTAAGGACACTGAGAAGGGGAGATTATCCGAGATGATCCAGGTGTTCCAAATCTTATGACATAGGTCTTTAAAATAAAATAAAAAACCTTTCTGGCTGAGTTCAGAATTAGATGTAATTATGGTAGAAAGACACAGAGATGCAATGTTGTTGCCTTTAAAGATGGGGGAAATCAGACCCTAGAAGCCATAAAAGTCAAAGAAATGAATTCTTCCAGAAAGGGACTCAGCTCTGTTGACACTGCTTTTAGCCCAGTGAGATCTCTGCTCAACCTAACCTGCAGAACTGTAAAATAATAGAATTGTCTCGTTTTATATCAGTGTGTGACAACTGGTTACAGTAGCAACAGGAAGTAAAAATATTCTTCATCATTGCTGCTATTTAATTTGCATGATGTCTTAGTAGTATTTTGCTTTAAACCCCAATATTTGACTGTTGCTCACCTAGTGTTTCATTTTTGCTTCTCTGCAAAGACTTAAAAAACAGATTTTAGTGCTAGAGCAATTATGCTCGCAATCCCTATGACAGTACAAAACACCACTTCCTTTTACACATCTTTCTTCCTTTCGTTTGTTAGCACGGAGACCACTTACATAAGGAACCACTGAGCATAACTGAAACCAATAATTTTGCAAGGAGCAAAAATGCTTCTAGGTGAGAGTAGAAAATGCCAAATCACCTCTTTAAAGTTGTACGCTAACACGCAGTAGTTCCCAATGAACCTGACTATCACAATGACTGGAAGATGCCCCTGGCCTTATGTGAGCCAAGGACAGGATCACAAAGAGCACAGTGAAGAACTGTCCCATTCAACATGCCTGCAGCCCCCATTGAGAAATTCTGCTTGAATTGATTTAACCTATTTAAAAACATGTATTAGCCTGGAAGAAATCAATCACAATATTAGACAAAGAATATCAAATACTTATATAACAGTCTTCATTATTAGTAATATTTGGTAGAATGTAAGGGACAACTCAACCCTCACCTGTAAGATATTAAATACTGAATTCCAAAAGAACCTCATGGAGTAGCAAAAGCTATACATGGTCTTAAAAGCAGACACATACACACACAGGCCTTTTGTTTAATAAGCTCTAGACCAGAGATTCTCAGTCCTGGCTGGGAAGCTTTTAAAAACTTCAGATATCCAAGGCCCCACCCCCAGAATTCTGATTCACCTGGTCTGGGGAGGGTCTGCACGTGAACTTTGAAACTCTTCCCTGGAGATTCTGATGTGCAGCCAGGACTGGGAACCACTGCTCCGTCCCCACCTATGAGCAGCCTCCGGACATAGCTACCTGGACGTGGCCACTCCATGGAGTTGAAGCCTCTTCCTGTATTCGTAGCCCAGTTATCACGACCCATATCATCGCCCAAAAGGGAGATCTGGCAGTTACTCCAGATGTCTTCCTTCCTTTTACTTCTCATCCTTAATCAGCAATTCTATCAGTTCTCCCATATCAGCCCTTCATTTCCAAACCCAAGATCTACTGGCCTCCCTTCCATTAGTCTCTCTCCACGGCTTTATATGTTACTCTGCAGCCTAAGGAATTATCCTTAAAAAGAATTATGTGCCCTTCTCTGTCTTCCCACCCAAACTAGAATCCACTCTTGAGCTTGGCCCTAGAGCCCTGCCCAAGCTTCATCGGCCTGCTTCTCAAGCCACATCTCTGTAGTAGGCCACTTCCCAACCATGCCGTGGCCATTGTAAACTTCTAAAAGTTCCACTGTGCTCTTTGGGGCCTTGTACTTTCATGCAATTCCTTAGTCCCAGAATTCCTTTCTATATCTTTTCTGATAGATGGCACTTCATGTCCCAGCTCAAATAAATGCTTCTTTATCCATCAAGCCTCTCACCAAACTCCCCACCACATTCGTCCTCTCCTCTCTCACCCAGAGCACTCTGCTCAGAGACCTCCTATTTGCAAGCTTCTCTCTCCCATGAGACTGAGCAACTCTGGGGCAAGGCCTGTGTGTTTTTCATCTTCACATTCCCAGCATCTGCCATTCACTCATATGTTCATTCATTCAACAACTGTATTAAATATATAACAAGTGCCGGACACCTTGCTAGACACTAAAGGCAAAATGCTTTCTCAGAGCTTATATTCTTAAAAGGGAGGCAGGTAACTGAACAAATATTTATGTTAAAATAAGAAAGTACATGAGAGGGTTGGGAAAGTGTTTTGTGTTTTTAAGTTTCCAATACATTCAGAAGTGAAAAAATGGCAAAATAGGTTTTAAAAATTGTGGCATATTTTACATGTTTACATTTAACAATTAAAGTTATAAGATGAGTGTCATCTTTTAATTTTGTCAGAGTATCTCTGACAGATAACCTCATTTGGAGATGTCAGAAGTCCAAATTTGAGGACTTCATAAATGTGAGGTGGGGAAAATTTGCTCTCTTATTCTAAGAAGGTTCCAACACTAGTAAATAATAAATATTTGCTGAAAAAATAAATGGATGAATGACTAACTCCAGTAAACTAAGTCAGGTTATAAGTAGGTTTTATTTCTTATTAGTATTTTACTGTAGCCACTAAATAATTATGTAAATAAATATTAACGATTCAACAACCAAATTCAAGCCACTGTCATATAATCCAATGGGAAAAGAAGAGAAGTGGATGGGGTATAAGTAAAATTATACTGGCTGTGAGTTGATAATTATTAAAATTAAATGAATAGGGCTATGGATGGTCATTATATTATTCTCTTGATTTGGGTATGTGCTTGTAATTTTTCATAATAAAGTGAAATTTAAAAAGAGAGGCTGGCAATCCAAGTCACTGACTAGAGGAAACTGTATATGTTGGTTGGGGAGAACACACACATTATCACCTGTCTCAGCAATTTGGAGACCCAAAGATTACAATGGCTTTAGCTAGTCTCAAAGCCAACTCAGCTTCTTCAAGGAGAAACCCTGCCAGCACAAACTGCCCTTTTAATGTAGTTGTTGTTTCTTCTGGAAATGTCCTTACAATGTCTACAGCCAATCTGTTAAGAACAGGGCTCGCTCCTCTCTGAGCTAATAATCTCTGATCTACCTAACATCTCCCGTTCACAGGGCACGTTCTCAGCAGCTGCAAGCACGTAGCCGTGTTTAGTGCCACAGGAACACATTTTATTAAGGCAGCGACTGCAAAGGCTCTCCAGCTCGGGTTTTAGAAGAAAATCGGGGAATCTGAGTGAGAAAACTGGTTTAAACTATCAAGGAGAGCCATTTTTCCCCTTTAAATCCTGAAGTCATGTCAATATTGCTACAGAGGCTATGGATGTTTGATAAGTATCACATGTTCAATGCTTTCCTCTATAGCATCACTTCAGACACTTATTTTCCCTTGAACTTCTGGTGAGATTCAAGATCCTGGAGGAAAACACTTCAGAAGCCTTACCTTTTCAGTGCCCGAAGCCTGAGGCTCCCTGGATGATCCTGGCTGTCAAGAAAGCAGAGAGGAAAATGTGTTTAGAAAAAGGAGAAATAACGTGATACATACAAGCTGAACAAGCAAATGAATGTTTCTGTAAGTGGGATTTGGTGGTGATGGCCACATGGCTCGAAGAGCAGGAAGGTCTGATAGGTTTATACTTCTGAGTCAAGAAGCAGACATCTTGTTAACTCTTTTTAAGAGATATATTTGTGAAAATAGGAGTTCCTTTCTTTGTGAACATCCCTAGCCTGCAAGAAAACATGAAAACACAAAGTTGGGGGTCCTGGGGGAAGCAGAGTTCTTCGTGACAGAGGCTGTGTACCAGGGAGATGAATAAAAACAAGCTTTCCCCCTGACCTAACCCGACTGGCTCCCGGCAGGACCCACGTGGCAGAGGTGGAGCACACACCTTCTCCACGTGTTGGGGGTGGAGCTGGAGTTCCATTTGTGTGTATCTAGCACTTTAAGAGGGTGGATGGACAAGTTAGTGGTTATAAAAGCATCTTTAGCAGCCAAAGCTTCTGGGAGCTGTTTATACACCAAGGCCCTAGTGACCTCTGAGGATGTTGAGCAGATTTGTGGCCTAATTTTGCCCACTGCCCAGATATGGTGCATCTCTAAGGCAGTTCCTACGTTCAGGAGCTTTTTTACTGCTGAAAAGCTCCCCAGGACCCAGCTCAAGGGAATCACCTCTGCCCCCGGAAGTGCTTTATTGGTTCTCTTTTGTTGTGTCTCAGAACAAAGAGGTGCCTCACATCTAAAGTACTGACTAAGGGTGAAAACCCAATTCACATTACATCCTAATGATCATCAGTGTCGCTAGCGATCTCACATTGCTTAAGACTGGCACATGTGCTTTAGTCTCAACCCAACCAACCATAGTCCCAGATGACTTTCAGGAACCATATGTTTTTAAATAAACCAACATTATTAGAAAACTATTACCATGATTAATGACAGCAAAGGAATAATAATAATTAAAAAAAGCACAAGGTAAGGGTAAAAACAACCTATTTTCAGAGAATGAACCCTAGAGAGAACAGTGATTAGTGGACTAGCAAAATGAGCCTGTGCAGGGCGCTGCAGCACTCTCATGTGTTATTGGCAATAGCATGAATCAGCACAACTTCTTCTTCTTTTTTTAAAAAATATATTTTATTGATTTTTTTACAGAGAGGAAGGGAGAGGGATAGAGAGTTAGAAACATCGATGAGAGAGAAACATCGATTCAGCTGCCTCCTGCATGCCCCCGACTGGGGATGTGCCCACAATCAAGGTATATGCCCTTGACCGGAATCGAACCTGGGACCCTTCAGTCCGCGGGCCGACGCTCTATCCACTAAGCCAAACCGGTTAGGGCAGCACAACTTCTTTGGAAAGCAGTTTGGCAGCATTTTTCAAGATCCTCAAATATATTCTCAATCATTTTCTTAGTGATGCTACTCCTTGACTTTATTCAAAAATAAACAAATAAATTCCAAAATGTAGATCATAAATTATTACCATGTATTAAAAAATAGACTAAATATCAAATACAACTAAATATCAAATATTTATTTATATTAAATAAAACAAAAACTCTACCTGATAGAACTTTAAAACAGTGAATAAAAAAAATTTTAAACGATAAAAAAATGCACATTTTATATATAGTATAACCTCAACTAATTTTCTAATATAGATATTTATAAATCATAATAGCTCTAATGCATTTTATGTATTTTTCATATGTAATATTCATTTAACATATAATACGTAATATTTTCTAGTAAATATTATACATAATCTTTCTGATATGTAGTTTTTTTCTAGAAAAAATATTAGAAAGAGATACATACAAATGTAAACAGTGTATTATCTCTTTTGTATAGAATAATGGAAGTAGCAGAAATGGTTAGATATGCCCCAATATCCTCTCTCTTTTTATTTCATGCTTATATTGAATTCTAAACTAGCGCATACCATATACATGTCAAAAATAACTACTTTCCCCAGCCTCCCTTGATGCTATATGCCCATGAGTCAAAGTTCAAAGGGATGGCTACAAAAATGGTATGTGCAACTTCTGGGTCATGCCTTCCCCTTTCAACTTTCTCCCTTCTTGATGGTTATAGTGGGGTCCTTATGGCAAGCCATGTTAGACCATAAAGCAAGGGAAGCATGCTAGGAATGATGGAACAACGTGATATCAGAAGCCTGGGTCCCTCGATCTTGTGGAGCAGAGCTATCTTACCAGCCCTGGACCACCCACCTCTGGATTGTTATGTGAAAGGGAAATAACTCCTAGCATGTGTCAGCCACTATCAAATCAGGTCTCTTACACACAATTCAACCAACAACCTAATTAATAGAAAGGGTCATTCTTATTTTTACTTTACAATTTAAGCATTTTCCAATTTTTTCCCCATTTTCCAATAATCACCATGAATTACTTTGATCATCAGAAGAAAATTATAAGTTAAGCTTTGCTTACTAATGTTAAGAAAATTAAGATAGCACAGAATAAGTTTGGCAACATGTGCCTACTCCCCACCTATGAGAAAAAATGAAACCTATAGTTATGAGAAGTAGTTATTACATCTTATGCCAGTGCACAGATTACGCACAAACTCCCTGAGTTTGTATGATCCTTAGTCACACCCCATGGCACTTTATTCGAAACCTTCTGAAAATAGTTTTAATAGGGAAAGTTGTTTAACTCCAAATAAAATCTGCTTGAGGAATACTCTAAAAAATAAAATTGTAGTACTATAGTACTTAACCCTTAACCATGGTTTTCTTTCCACGGTAAACCATGGTTCAACAATATTGAATGAACAATCCCAGAAACGAACATCTCATTAGTTTTAAATTACATGCCATTCTGAGTAGGGTGATAAAATCTCACACATCTTGTTCCATCCGACCTGGGATGAGAATCATCTCCTTGTCCAGTGTATCCATGCTGTCTTTGCTACCTGCCCATTAGTCGCTTAGTAGCCTTCTCAGTTATCAGATTGATTGTCACAGTAACCCAATGCTTGTGTTCAAGTAACCTTTATTTTACTTAAAGGAAGATTTTTACATCTTTTTTTGCATATCTGAGTTGCCAGCATCACTATTCTTGTGCTTTGGGGCCATTCTTAAGTGAAAAGGTATGTAAGTATAGGAAAAAGCATACATGGTTCAGGCATCCACTGGGGGGGTCTTAAAATGTACCCCCCGCAGATATGGGGGACTACTGTATATCCATTTAAGAGGCTACATAGACTTCTCAAAGTGAACTAAGAAACATTCTTTTAAAAATGTGCACTAACTCACACCTTTACTTTAAGGGTGTTGTTTGTTCTCCATAATGAATCATAATGAATCACTCTTGCAGCAATTCCACCGGCCCAATAACTCTGTTGACTGCCCATCAACAGTGTTTTTTAATTTCACTTTCCCCTGGAGAGGGGACAGATTTGGCAGAGCTCACATAACCTTCCTGGTCTCCTCTGTGAACTAGGGGGCCTGCATTATAAGATGACTGTCCAAGATAAGGGAGTCACATCTACTCCACAAAATACAGGAAAGATACCTGGTCTACTTGGAGATCACATCTGAAACAATGGCCTCACTAAGACCAGTCTCTAACCATATTAGAATAATGCACTGAGGATCCTTTAACTCTGCAATAATGTTATGCCAGTGGCATTTCGTGCCTTTTAGAGGATCACGAAAGCCCTGTGCACCTGCGTACGAGACAGTTCACCAGGAAGACCTTAGAGATTTAAATAGAATTATATATCAGATTAAAAACCCTATCTTTCCCCCTTCTTCCCAAGAGAATGCCAAATGGTCCTTTTCTCGCCTGTGACTCACAACACCCAACACTAATATGGCTAACTCATATTCAACAACAAAGGCAGGATGCCAAGGTTTCTTTACTTCCCTCCGACGATGACTGTGCCAATATGCTCTCAAGAACGCCCTATATTCTTTCCTGCAATAATTGAAGCTGATAGTCAAAGCTCTGAATTCTCAGTTTCTCTCCCCTTCCTCCCTTTACTGGAACACAAGCAAGCCAACGCCACAGGCCTAATCACCATGGCAACAACACGCACTGTGATGATGAGTGTGTTTGTTTTTTAAAATGACTCACAGATTGTTCCCCCAGAAGCTCCAGACACACAGGTTTCTGGCTGGTTTATAAAATCTAATCCAAAGTTTTCTGGTAAATTTCTTACTCCTATTAGCATAATGGGGATGAAGGAGAGAGTTTCATCAAGTCAAATATGCCCTTTTCCTTAAGGATGAAAAAAAAAAAAATTTCACCTGGTTCCTTAAACACTCCAAGATTAATCAATTTAAAACTCAAGTTAATAGTGAAATTAATTTGAGTTTGTACACTGGAGATAATTAATCTGTTCCCAATTTAAATAATTAAGGGATTTCATAATATAGTTTGAGAGACCCAAATGGAATAATCAGGAGTAAAAAATATCAAATAAAATAGCCTAAATCTGTGGCTACATGGTCGGTCATATGTAAAGTATTAAAAAAGAATAAACACCTTAATACTGAGATGTTTTTAAATTATTGTCTAAAATAAAGACATTTATTTTTCAAATGCAGACATGAAAGAGTCCAGCACATTTAGAAGAACTGTGAACTACTTCCATTTATTTACTCATTACATAGTATTTAAGACCTTCTATATACTAAGCACCATTGTTTATTGGAACACTGCAATAGCGGTTAGGGGTTAGAGAAGACTATTTTATTACCAGAGACAAGAGCCAGGACGTGGCTGAGTGCATTATCTCCTCTCAGAAAGCCCTTTTGCGTCACAAGACACCATTCTGAATAAGCTCTCAGCGAGAGAGACCATTACCTTCTGATTCTATCAGGCCTAGAATTCAGAGTCCCAACTTTAGCATCACGGTGGACTCCCTTACAGAAAAAAAAAAATGCTGGTAATGTTAGTTTGTTGATTTCCTCTGAATGAAATGGAGATAAATCTTATTTTATAAGAAATTTAACTAGAAATTTTAATATAAATCTGTTTAACTTCAAAGTCTAAGTTTCCTGAGGCTTATGTGTAATACAACATATAATATGCATGCACACACAAAATAGTCACTAAGAATTACTATCTCCAAACAGCTACATATTTTATTACTGTTACCAATACTATATTTTTTCTCTAGAGTTTAAAGGGATAACCTGAGTGTATCTAATAGGATAAGCTAGGTTATACTGTGGTAACAACAACAACAAAAAAGCCCACAACCAAAATCTCAGTGTCTCAAGAGAACAACGTTTATTTCCCACTCTCACTACATGTCCATTATGGGTCCATGGAGGGACTATCTCTGTGTTGTCTTCACTCTAAGACTCAGGCCTCAGAGAGCAGCCACACTTTCTGTGCCTCTATAACTGCCAGTTACCAAGGAATACGCTTATACCCTGGTTCTTAGAAGCTTCTTTCTAGAAGTGATAACTGTCATTTCTGCTCACATTTCACTGACCAATGTATGATACATGGCGATACCTAACTAAGTGGACAGAGAAGCAAAAACTTATCATGAGTTGGGAAGGAGAACTGGAACGATTTATGACTAAGCTCATGGATTACTGAGCAAATAGCACATGCTTGAGACTGAGGCTTGACTAAGTCAGAACATCAACATGTGACCGTCACACAAAAATAGCCTTCCTTCGATGATTCCTTACCCCAAGTTCTGAGCACCTGTGACTGATGTTGGGCCATAATCATTTCTGCCAGAATTTGGTAAGAATTCTGTGAATAGAATAAAAGACACCCTACTCCAGCTTGTGGTAACAGTACCAATTGTACTATTAACAGCTACACTTCTGAAAAATTACTGTAAGTCAGGCACTATGCTAAATAAATATTCTCTATACATGATATCATTGTCTCCTGACAATTTTGTGAAGTAGGTATTTGCTGGGGTCCAACCCCAGCAGGTCCAGGGGTCCCCAAAGGTGTGGACGGAGTCGGCGAAGAAGGAATGACATGGAGATTGGGTTCGGTTCATCAGCATAGTGAGGTTCTCCCTCCAAGTTCTAGCCCGGATCTCCAGTCAGGTTCTCTTGCCTGGTTCTATCCAGGTTCTGTAGCCAGGTTCTCCAGGTTCTCCTGCCATGTTCTGTCTAGGTTCTCCAGCAAAGTTCTGTAGCCAGGTTCTGTTGCTAGGTTCTGTTTTTTCTAGGTTTGTCTAGGATCTCCAGCCAAGTCCTGGTTAGGATCTGATGAGGATCTGATGTTTATTGTCTTGTTACATCTGTATTTATACCAGTCGATTTTAATCCTGTCAATTTCTATTGCAAAGGTTAGGGCGTTTCTTATCTCCATTCCAGGGAGTAAAGATTATGTAGCTTAAGCGTGATTGTTTGTAGTTAAAGTGATTAACTACCCGCCTGGCACTTAGTTAAGGGGTTGTATCCCCTCCCTAACCTCAGGGAAAAATCCCCACCTGGGGAAACAACCTTTCTCGGAGAGGTGACCTTGGTTAAAACACATAGCGCTAAGGGGAGCAAACATATTAAGAACAGTATGCTATATACGCCAGGTCCCTTGAAACATATGCTGTGCAGACGTTTCTTCTCTGCAGCGACTGTGTCAAGCAGCAAGGATGGACCGGCTCCCGGCAGGTATTGTCATTATAATCTCCCATTTAATAGATGAGAAACAGGTATATAAATTTTAAGCAACTTGCCCAAGAAATTCTGATTCCAATGTTCTTTAATTTCCATGTTTTCCTGTGTAGGAAGCCTTAGGATATTATTTTTTCTACACTATAGTATTTTAGAATTATTTTAAGATATAATAAAAGACAAGTTGCACCATTTTTTTCCCTAGGACTTTTCATATTTACATAGTTAAATGTTTTATTACTTTTTAACAAATCTTGAGGCTGTTCCATGTCAACACACTGGCTATGGGACTTCCCTCTCTGAGAGGTCTAAAACTATTAACTAAAACTGTTAGTGATGTGTCTTTAATGCCTATACATAACAGAGTTTCCTAAGCACAACCATCATTCATGAGGGTTAAAAAGATAACAAAGGACGAATTGAGTTTTCCAAGGAAAGCTTCAAAAATAAGAGAATTTTTTTCCCTGTTTAAAATTTTCACATTTTTTTTTCATATGGTTCTGCACAGATCAGATAAATTCCCTTCTCAAACAGAGCTCTGTTGGCAAAGCCTAAAAATTAACTTTACTTTCTGTTTTAAAATGCAAATATAAGAGTAGGAAGCACTCAATCATTTATTACAGAGCAGGTACTCCTACCATGAATACTTAGTCTGTAATGATGAGGATGCACAGAAATACACTTAGAGATGAGCAGTCAAAACACTGCACTGATGTCAATTCCACGGAAATTTCCCTTTTTCACTATTGCTGCTTCACATATTCAGCCTCTGAAATATAACACCAGAGTGGAAGGTAGGAACCAAGAAAAAAATGTAACAAGAATGAAACTGCAGGTTGCCTCCAGAGTTGGAAAGTGAAAACCTATTTGTGAAATAACTCATAATCGAAAATTCTAGAGATGACTCTTTCTCTTACAGGTGCTGCAATCAACAAAACGCATCCCTGTCTAGAAAAAGCAAGGTTTTCATTTTAAGTCCAGCAGACACTGTACACAGAACCTTGGCTTCTCTAGCTCATTTCTTGGCCCAGGGTGGATTTTATTTCAATCAAATTGATTTAATTGACCAGTCGTAAAGACTCAATTTAATTATATATTTTTACAATGCAGATATGCTGGGCTGGTTGTCCAAGTTAAATGCTGTTTTTATTGCTGTATAGAAGCTGATGTATTTTCTTCTGGAATAATTTGTTTAGCAGGGTCTTCTTGACTTACTCTGACATCAGCCATTTTCTATTTTCTTCCAGGATTCTTTCTCCAATCTACTTACATCATCTCCATCAATCAAAACAAGTTTTGGGTGTGTGTATGTGTGTGGGTTTCAAAGAGAAATGCATGGAAACACTATTGGACTCAAACTTGCGTGATTTTGATAAGTGATTTAACCTTTTTGAGCCTTGATATCTCCACTTATAAAATGGAAATAATATTATTGGAAGACTCTGTTGACTATCTACCCAATAATATCAACCCCTTCTTCCTTGCTAATAGAATCAATCCTTTTTTTCTGGGATTTGGTGACTGTTCTTAAGAAAGGTGGACTGCTCCACGGCTTCAGGAGGAAACTCTTATATTAGCCAATCACAGAGGCCATCTATCTGCCTACCCACTAAGAGACAAGCATGTGAGTTGTGAGGGGAATGCTGCTGGAGATAGCTTTACCCATAACCTGGAAGGAAGGAAGGAAGGAGGGAAGGAAGGAAGGAAGGAAGGAAAGAAGGAAGGAAGGAAGGAAGGAAGAAAGAAACTAGCCACTTCACTGTGCCTCTAGGACATTGAGACCTGCCTATACTTCTGACACTGTAGTAGCTATCTCAGCACTACAGGGTGGGCCTAAGGGGGCGAACCAACCTGCTGAGGATGTCAGAATGGGAGGAAAGCAAGAATTCAGGTTGCTAAGAACATTGCTCACCTATGACTAACTCTGGACTTACCCTCCTATCAGGAGGTTTTGAGATAAGTTCCCTATTGTTTAAGCCATTTGGTAGGGTGTTCTTTTACTAGCAGCCAAAGTGTCCTGATAGAAAGATGCTCTTCTCGTCACAAACGGAATGTACAACAAATGTTAGTTGGCAACTTGATTCTTGAAACGTGTTGATCTTCACTCATTCAAACATGAGTGAGAGGAGGAGGCTGT
>NW_005359590.1:1119340-1127646 GCF_000412655.1 Myotis brandtii
ATTAAGGTAGAAGTCACTGCTTTCTCTATTTATTTACTGAAGTTACAACACCACTCTGCATCAAACAGTAAGCGGCTCAGGCTCAAGAGAGTTCATTAAATGAATGTGTGATAAACAAAACGCTTTTGAAGGGTCAAATGTTCTCACCAAATAAAAATAAATAAATAGATAGATAGATAGGTAAGGTGATGGCTGTGTTAATTATGTAATCTTTAACAGTGTATATGTATATCAAATCACCAGGATGTACATTTTAAATATCTTATAATTTTATTAATTATACCTCAATAAAGCTGAAGTTAAAAACAAAAGAAAACGCAAACTGTTTTGTGTGCTCTAAGGAAGATAAAGATGAAACTGGGTGTGACCATTCTTCTCAAAGATCTTGCAAAAGAAAAAAAATCAGATTGCCATTATTCACACTAGCATGTCTGTGATGAAAGAACAAAAGATTTCTAGGGAGGGAAACATTGCTGCTTATTGGGGAGGGGAAGGAAGAAACCAAGGAAGGTTTCATGGAAAAGGTAGCATTTGAACTGAGTTTTAGGGGGAAGGTGAAATTTGGCTATTTAGAGAAGAAAGACTGTGGGGGTGACATGTGGAAGGAGAAGCAGAAAAGTCATTCTAGGGCAGTGGTTCTCAACCTTCCTAATGCCGCGACCCTTTAATACAGTTCCTCATGTTGTGGTGACCCCCAACCATAAAATTATTTTCGTTGCTACTTCATAACTGTATTTTTGCTACTGTTATGAATCGTAATGTAAATATCTGATATGCAGGATGTATTTTCATTGTTACAAATTGAACATAATTAAAACATAGTGATTAATCACAAAAACAATATGTAATTATATATGTGTTTTCCGATGGTCTTAGGCGACCCCCAAAGGGGTCGCGACCCACAGGTTGAGAACCGCTGTTCTAGGGAGAGGCAAGAACACAAGCAACAAACCAGTCCAGCGGGGTGTTAGGAGGGCCTGAGCTAAAACAGGGCTATCAACATGGAAAAGAGTAGCTAGTGTCAAGATATATTTTCTTTGTTTTTTGCTTGGTTGGTTTTTTTTTAAATGTTTTTATTGATTTCAGAGAGGCAGGGACAGGGAGAGAGAGATAGAAACATCAATGATGAAAGAGAATCATTGATTGGCTGCCTCTTACACACCCCACACTGGGGATAAGATCCAGCCCGCAACCTAGGCATGTGCCCTGACCCAGAATTGAACTGTGACTTACTAATTCACAGGTTGATTCTCAACCACTGAGCCATGTCGGCCATGCAAGATATACTTTCAAAGACAGTGCAAAGTGCTATGCAACTGACTACAACTTGTGTTGTTGATGAGAAAAATAGTGAAATTGAATTTTTATAATTGAGGGACTGAGAGAATGAGTGTCATTAATAGTCCTGGAATCAGGTGAGAAGCTAATTTTGAGGCATGGAAGAGGGTGATGGCCAGCACTGTTTAGGACACGTGAGTTTCACTGTCAGTGGGTTGGATGTTCTGGGAAGTTTGCCAGGAGCTTGATGTGTGAGTTTAGAGAGTAGGTGAGAGATTGGGATGGAGAATCAGTTTGGGGACTGACCACACAGAAACAATGACTGAAATCATAGGAAGGGATTTGATTAAAGGGAGAGAAACTAAATGGCAGAAGAATCAAATCTGAGAGCAGTCATATTTAGAGGAAACTTAAGAGTTAATGGAGAAGTTGGGAGGCTTCAGAGAGGAATGAGGGTGGCAGAATATGCACCTCAAAATTTGCCTCTTTGTCATGAGGATTATTTTGAGCATATTATTTTGGGAAACAGCATACACAGGAGAAATTCTGAAAACAGATGAGAACTTCCCTCTTTTATAAGAAAAATTTACATTTATAAAGGAAATCTCCATTTGAAAGGTGTCTCCCTCTCTGAAACAGGCAGAGGAGGAGAACTAAATAACTAGAGACTTTTGTCTATGGAGAGGCAGCAACTTAAATCTGCATAACAATCTCACTCTTACTTTTCCTGATCACCTCCCCATAATTGTCCTCCTCTACTCCTCTGTCTTTCCTTACAGTGTGCTCAGCTGAGAACTTAGAAGGGTAGAAGGAAAACTGTTTTTCCTTCTCTACAGGAAGGAGGAGAACCGGTTAATAGAGGTTAAAAAAGTCCAGGGGAAGCTTGATGGCAGCAGGGTTGTTTAATTAATGCCCGTGGTTGGCAAACTGCAGCTCGAGAGCCACATGCGGCTCTTTGGCCCCTTGAGTGTGGCTCTTCCTAAGCTTTAGGAGTACCCTAATTAAGTTAATAACAATGTACCTACCTATATAGTTTAAGTTTAAAAAATTTGGCTCTCAAAAGAAATTTCAATCGTTGTACTGTTGATATTTGGCTCTGTTGACTAATGAGTTTGCCGACCACTGGGTAAACTAAGCATGCTTTCAGGTAAGGAGGAAAAGGCTGTGGACGAAAGGGGCCACATGCTGACCTGACGAGCTCAGGAGAGGCCTGCATCGCAATTTTGCAGACTCGGAGACCTAAAGTAACCACAAAGGATGGTCTGAAATTAAACCTTAACTAAAAGCAGTTATGGTGGGCAGTTACGTTCTTAGCCGATATCTTCACTGATAAGGTCAACCTTTACCGTAACAGCCTATCTGTCTTTTTGCATCTATGATAACATACCCTTGAAATGTCTGGGTAACTTGTGATTTCCCTGTATCTGGAGCCCCTAGGGCACAGCCAGGTGTGCGGGGCCCAGGACAGATGCAGCAGATTCTTTCATTTATCATGTTAATTGTTCCTGCTCCCACCTAAGTCTGTGTCCATCATTTTACTTTTTATCCTATCACAGAGGTTTCCTCGCTTCGCTTAATCCCACCTCCTTAAATCTGTCACCAATGAATTTCATGTATAAATACGGATGTAACCCTGCCATTCTCCGGAGCACTATCTCAATTCGTTGAGGTCCTGCTTCCCGGCATATGTCGACAGTTTGGCTCAAATAAACTCACAAAAATTCTTTACAGGTTTCAATGGTTTTTTACATTGACAAGGCCAATAAAGAGAAGAAACCGAATATGTAGGTGAAGTATGGCACCTATTTGCTTTGTTTTACAATGGACAGGTTATTTTGATTTTCTGAATTATAAAAATCATCCCATTCGATTAAATGCCTTATTGATTGTAACGTGAATATCCCATGGGTTGTGGTCATACTGGTCTTAGCACATTTTTCCTTCACCTGGGAAGGACAGCACAGTTATCCCAAGGTCAGAGGGCTCTAGACCCAAAACTGTAATTTAGATAAACCCAGGTTACCCAAGGGCTCTAGATAATGTGTTTATAACATGCTGTTTAAACTGCTTTTTTGCAAACTAGGTTCCTCATTCCAGACCCGAGGGCTCTAGATAATGTATTTCTGTCAATTCAGTGACCCCGAGACCCAAAACTATAATTAACATGCTTAATTCTGCTTCTGTAAACTGCTTTTTTCGAGCCAGGTTCCTCATTCCAAACCCTGGGATGTAATCAATACCTTTGTGATTTTTTGCCTATATAACCTTGGAGCTTCGACCATCTTGTTACTATGAGATTTGGGGAATGGCCCCTCATAGTCCCAGATTGCAATAAATGTGACTCTTTAATTCGACTTCTTGAGGCGTCCTTCTGTGATTCGCGGGGTACATTACAACATAGGAAGGAGACAGAATTATTGTCAGAACATAGTCCTCCTAGAAAGTGAAAGGAAATAGCATGGAAAGTCCAAATAGAGAGTTTACTCTTGACTTGAAAGAAAAAACTATGTTAATTTGACCTATGAAGGAAGGAGAAGAGAATGAATGAAGACAGAAATCTTGAAATGGTAAGGAATGAGGTTGAGGTGGGTCATCTGTAGTGAATGAAGGAAGTAGGGACTCGGGTTTAATGGTTTTCAACAAAATGCACAGGGGATGAAAAAAAGTGAAATAAAAAAGAAAGAAGAAAAGGATTATAAAAAGAACAGCAATGGCCTTGCTGGTGTTGTAGTGAATCTGGAGTAGAATCCATCAACCCAGTTCCCAGGCCCTCTCCATTAGCTCTGATTGCCAGCACCTGAGAGCAAGGATCATGGGACTGTCTGACCCTGACAACCAGGCTGGCAGGGCGGCAAGGGAAGGCCAAAGGAACTCCAAAGGAACAGGGGCAAGTAACTGGTTTGCCAATAAGAGCTTGACTATTTACACATATTTGCCAAGAGATAAAAGGGTTGATTCTGTCTTATCTTAAACCTTGGTATACAGTGGTACCACTTCTAAGAAACATGTTATCACTTAAGTTTGAGAATTGAACTCTCTCATTTTTAATGTTTAATGAAGTCCTCACACTGACTCTCATTAAAAATAACTTGTTTCAGTAACATAAAAGTTTTAGGGACGTATACGGGGAGAGGGCCTAAGCCACAGTCTGGCAGCAGAGGCTCGGAGCAGGCATCCTGTGTGTGTGTGTGTGTGTGTCCACTGCGGGCCTGCCCCCAGCCACACCAAGGAGGCTTGGAGCAGGTGCCCCTCCGTGTTGATCTCTCAGGCTCCTGGCCGCGCCTGCATGTTGTTCTCTCCCTTGAGCGGCGGCCAGGGTGGGCTGGAAGCTTGGCTTCCTCCATCGCCGGGGGCAACCCCAGCTCCAGTTCCATGGCTGCTTGGCTTCTCTGCTGTGGCCGCAGCGAGGCTTGGCTTCTCCACTGCGGCCTACCCCACAAGGGGGCAGACACTAAATGCAGGAGCTGCCCCTGGTGGTCAGTGCACTCCCACAGCCAACCTCCCATGGCCAGCCAACCTCCTGCAGTCCCTCCCTCCCACCGGCCAGCCCCCATCAGCCCCCATGGGGACTGGGCAAGACAGCCCCTATCAGAGAAGCCAAGCCTCTTCAGTCTTCAGTCTTCAATCTTCAGTCTTCAGTCTTCGCTCCGGCCAGAGCCTTCAGACTTTGTTCAGCGCCTGTGTATGCAAATTAACCGCCATCTTTGTTGGGTTAATTTGCATACTCATCTGATTGGCTGGTGGGCGTAGCGGAGTGACACCAATTTGCATGCTTCTTTTTTATTAGTGTAGATGTATTACTCTCAGCTGATATATATACTAGAGGCCCATTGCATGAACTTGTGCACGGGTGGGGTCCAGCTGGCCCAGCCCCAATTGGGGTGTGTCAGGGCTGGGCCTGTCAGGAGGAGGAGATGGAGGGAGGTTGGCCGGCTGGCCCACCTTGATCGGGGCTTGATCAGGGCCTGGCCAGCTTGGGAGAGACTGAGGGTGATTGGCCAGTGGGCCCCACCCCCGATTGGGGGCCTGGGGGCCAATGGGGTTGGAGCTGGCCATGAGGAGGGGCTGTGGGTAGTAGGCGGCTGGCCTCTCCCCCGAATGGGGTGGGAGGTGCAGATCAGGGGCCAGCAGCCTGGGGGAAGGGCAATGGGTGGTTGGTCAACCGGCCCTGCCCCTGATCGAGGTGGGGGGGGCAACCTGGGGTGGGGCCAGGTGGGAGGAGGGGCTGAAGGAGGTTGGCTGGCCAGTCCCACCCCCTATTGGGGGGGGTGGCCATCAGGGGTGGGGCCAGCTGGGGGGAGGGGCTGCAGGAGGATCAGGGTGGTGGAGGCTCATAGGGGGCGTGGCTGGCTGGGAGGAGGGTCTACAGGAGGTTGGCTGGCCAGCCCCGCCCCCTATTGGGGTGGGGAGTGTGATCAGGGGCAGAGCCGGCCAGGGGGAAGGGCAGGGGGGTGTTTGGCTGGCTGGCCCCACCCTTGATTAGGGTGGGAGAGTCCGATCAGCAGCAGGCCAGCCAAGGGGAGGGGCAGCGGGAGGTTGGCTGGCCGGCCCCACCCCCTGATCAGGCTGGCTTGCTGGCCACAGTGGGCGTCATAGTGACCGGTCGTTCCAGTCATTATGGTGTTATGGTCGCTGGCTTTTTATATATATACTAGAGGCCTGGTACACGAAATTCGTGTATGGGAGGGAAGGGTCCCCTCAGCCCAGCCTGCACCCTCTCCAATCCGGGACCCCTTAGGGGATGTCTGACTGCTACTTTAGGTCCAATCCTGGAGATTGGGCCTAAAGTGGCAGTCGGACATCCCTCTCACAATCCTGGACTGCTGGCTCCTAACTGCACACCTGCCTGCCTGCCTGGTTGCCCCTAACTGCCCCCCCCCGCTGCCGGTCTGGTCGCCCCACGCAGCCTGCTGTTCAGTTGTTTGGTCGTCCCTCACTAACTCCCCTCCCAGCCTGGTCCCCCATGCAGCCTGTTCGGTCGTCCGTCCAGTTGTTCTGGTCGTGAGGGCCCCTGGTTTTTTATATATATATGGATAATATATGTATGTATATATCTCTTACCTGAAAATCTGAATTTCATTTCCACAGTGGCATCTTAACTTTTGAACAAAAATGTTTTTATATTTACATAGGTATTAAATGTAAACATTGTGCTCTTCTTTTTAAACAAAATAATTTGGTCTTATAAACGATTTTTAAAATGACAAAGTATAAAGACTTTCTCTATTTATTGGCCCTATTATGGAAGAAAGTGAACTAGAGATAGAATTGGAAGGTGAGATGTTAATCAACTGTGCAACTTTGGACAGATAACTGAATTCTGAGCCCATTTCATTATCAGTCATGGGGGGTTGATACAGGCTAGGTTGGTTCCCAAGTCATTTTCAGCTCTACTGTTCCCGATGTCTTAGGCCAGGGACCAAGCCTTAATATAGCTCTGTAATTCCTCTCTTCCTTGGATATCCATAGAACCAGAACTTGTGAAATGAATAGATTTAGAAAGTAAACAAACTCAGGGGTCATTATCTGCCAGCTCTCTATCCCCCACCCCCAAACATACACACAAAGTGCATTACAAAAAGTTAACATACTATCATCGAAGAACTCTTCAAACCATTCAAGGTCAGTGACTGCAACCGCAACATAAAGCTCAGATAGTGTCCCTGTTAATTGAGTCTTCCCTAATCTTCTTGCCCAGCTCTCCTTGGCTCCATGTATACCCTACTTCACTAGTTTGGGCATCAGGAGTAAAATGTGTAGTGGGAAATTAAACACAGAAAGAGTCTTTATTTTTGAACAAGAAATTTAGATGAGAATCACATTTTATTAGTAGAAACCTGTTGTCTCAGAAACCTATTGTTGCTGTTTAACTACTACAGCTCTTCTCTATAGAGTTATTTTTGAGAGAAGTATTTTACTTGGGCAGGAATAATACTGATGTATGCAGAAGATTAAATACAAGTGTTATAGTCATATCTTTATGACACACTATGTTAAGAGATTCCACCATTTAAAAATGTCTCTTCCAAAACAATCCAAGGGAAAAATGGGCAAAGGACTTGAATAAACATTTCTTCAAAGACTATATATAAATGGCCAATGAGCACATGAAAAGAGACTCAAAATTACTAATCCTGAGGAAATGCAAATTGAAACCACTAAGATCAATTCATACCTATTAGGATAGCTACTATCAAAAACAAACCAACAAACAAATAAACAAAACCTTCAAGTGTTGCTGAGGATGTAGAGAAAAGGGAACCCTTTTACACTGCTAGTGGGAAGGTTAAAGCTAGTGGGAATGTTAAATCATGCAGGCAACTGCTGTGGAAAACTGCATGGTAGTTCCTCAAAAAAAAAAAAAAATTAAACATAGAGTTAACATATGATCCAACAATTCCACTTCTGAGTACCCAAAACGAGATGAAAGCAGGGACTCGGACACATATTTGCACACCCATGTTCATAGCAGCATTATTCACAATAGCTAAAACATGGGAGTAACCCAGTCCATTAAATGCATAAATAAAATATGGTATATACATACAATGGAATATATCCAGCCTAAAAAGGAAGGAAATTCTGATACATGCTACAACATAGATGAACCTTGAAGACAAGTGCTAAGTGAATTAAGCCAGTCACAAAAAGACAAATACTGTCTGACTCCACTTATATGAGGTTTCTAGAATAGTCAAAATCATAGAGACAGAAAACAGAATGGTGGTTGCCAGGGGCTGGGGTGGTGGGGCAGGGAGGGATTGGGGAGTTACTGTTTAATAGGAACAGAGTTTCAATTTGAGAAGATGTAATGGATCTAAAGATTGGTGGTGGTGGTTGAACAATATCAATATACTTAATGTCATAGAACGATACATTTAAAAATAGTTAAAAGGGCTGTAGCTGGTTTGGCTCAACGGATAGAGCGTCAGACTGCAGACTGAAGGGTCCCGGGTTCGATTCCAGTTAAGGGTACATGCCCGGGTTGTGGGGCTTGATCCCCAGTGGGTGGTGTGCAGGAGGCAGCC
>NW_005359590.1:1127706-1151510 GCF_000412655.1 Myotis brandtii
CTCTCTGAAATCAATAAAAATATATTTTTAAAAAATAGTTAAAATGGGAAATTTCATAATATATATATATTTTATACAATAAAAAAAGTCTCCTGGAACCTTTGTGGTAGTGACAAAGATCAAGCATATGTTAACTTTCCCTTATGCCACTTAGGGAGAAAAAAAAATGCCATTTGAATACCTACCATGTCCCAGGCACTCACATATCCACAACAAAAGCAAAAACAAAATAAAAATCAATAAAACCAAACAGAAAACCCCACCACCTTGATTAGGTACGATTAACCCCTCGTTACGATGAAGAAACTAAGGTTCATAAGTTAGCATACAGGTCAAGTAGTAAAAACCAGTGGTAGGATTCAAAGGCAGATCTGCCAACTCTGGAAGCCTGCATTCCTTTCAGTTCATGACGTTATATTCTTCTGCCCACAACTGTCTTTTTGAACAGGCTTTCTGCTTTGACCATAGAGCTTTTATACTGAAAAGTTGGGCCTGCCTTCAGAAGTAGGCTAAAAAAGTCAGTCAACCAAATACATTCACTGCGTGCCTACCATATGAGGCCCAGGGCTGGCTATGAAGTAAGAGTCATGTTTCCTCCCAGCCATTGGCCATATGGCAGAAAAAAACCACACCACACATTCAATTAAAATTTCAGTGTTGGTCGACTCCCTCAAAAGCCACTGAGTACCCTGGGCTTTTGCATTATGTCTTTCAATAGTCCATATGGCCAGAATAAGTGGAAACAGTCTCATTTGAACAGCGTAGGAGCGTTTTCATCTTTTGCCCCTAAACCTTCTACCATTATAATTACTGATCTGCTGTTACTCACTATTGTTGTGCTTCAAGCTGGAATTTAACAATGAAGGAAATGTGTGCTGTGCAGAAAACAGGCACCTCTTCGTTTTCTGAAAGAGAGCAGGGGGCTCCCTAGACTCTCCAGTGCCTGTGGAACAAGGCTTTATTTTCTTACTCTTGTGTGAAGCACCTAAGGAAGAGGAACGCAGATTGTCTACACACCCCCAAACAAAGCAGTGCTGGCATTATCTAGTGAATAGAGCCTATAGATGAGCAAGTAACCGAGGGTGAGCCACATATTCTTTCATCCACGATTTCATTTATTGGCAGGCAGCTTGATCAGAGCACTCCAGGTAGGGGCCTTCTGGACCCCAGGTCCAGCCTAGATCCCCTCTCCTGCAGATATCTCTCTCTTTGCCATAGGAGGCAAATGGGAAGTGGAACTGCGGAATGCGTGGCATGACTTGTTTTGATTCAATGCAGTGAATCAGGGAGCTACGTGGTTTTAACAGCAGCAATATGTTGCCTCTTAGATATCGCACAGGTTTCATGTAATGAGGAACCTCAGAAAAGTAGATACTTTTCCTTCTGCACTGAAATATTCTTCTCTCTCAAAAATGTGCTGTTACACCACAAATCTTGGGAAGCCAAATCAATTTCCTAAAATGGCATTTAAAAAAACCCTATAGCTCCTCAGAATTGAGAATGGTGATAAATGGGAAGGCATATACACGCTCAATGACTTTAGTGTTTAAAAACCTATATTTTAAGAATTTCTTAGTGTGTAAATGTGACCTTTCTATTATTTTTACTCTACTATAAGCAGTTCTTTCTTTCCTTTGAATATGTGTCTTCTTTCATTCTAATAATTCAAGAAAAACCTTTTATCAATGACCATTTATTGCTTAACCGCACTTGCTTTTGGAGACAAAGCTTAATTTTTAAAACCAGCTACACGAGGGTATTAAACTCTTTCTCCAACATATGATGCAAACAGAATCCACAATCTCATTTCTTATCCGGTAGACCTAGTTACTGCACGTTTACATATCATTCATAAATATGTGAACAAGTCATGGTCACAGACTCTCATTAAGAGCATCCGTTACTCAAGAAAACCAAAGAATAAAAATTGCGTTCCGATCTTACTATTTCAGTCTGTATGCAGGTAAGGAAACAACTCAGAAACACATAGACATTTAATCTCTCACTGAAATTAATATGTATCTTCACCTAGAGATTAAAAAAAAATCCATATAAACATAAAATCCACGTATACATTTGGGGCACGTTAAACCTGCCACACTCCCCCGAGAAAGGATGCAACTTTAGGATAAGACCTACTGGCAAATGGTAGCTGTTCCTGAGGTTATCCTGAAAGCAGCTATACCGAGCAGAAGGAAGACACGCTTTTTTTTCCTTTTTCTTAATGGTAAATACTGTCCCTCACATACGCAATTCCACCGCCTTTGTTGGCAAATTCTGAGTACCAAAGGATTTAAGCCCCATCCCCCCCAAAAGCCAAATCACAGTCATTATGCTGCAAAACAAAAGATACGCCAGCGCAATGTGTAGGAAAGATAATGCAATTAACATTTTACACCACTTACACCCCTAAAGCAGGACTGCGACGCTCAGAAGATCAGCGCACAGCCCCACAGCTCCAACTGATTTCCAACCAGCCCTGCTTCGCTTCCAAGAGAACTATGCAAACAGCTTCTTTCATTTACGGTGTTTTCTTGACCAGTCACCGAAGCGAGGCACTAATAATCTTTTTTTTTTTTTAAATGGCAAATGTGGTCATTCAAAAAAAGCCCTTCTAACAGAACCCATCCTAATCATTTCCCCCAGTCCTGAAACAATGTCCCCGTCTGCCCTAAGAAATCTGCCCTTAAAACCACAGGCGCCGGTCATGTTACTCGTTTCAAAAGGAGCCACACGAGAAGCATTTCTTTTACCTTGGCTGCGAGGTGGTCAGAGAAGAGTGGCTTCTCTCCTCTCTCCGCCGATGTGTGCGGCGAGCTCCGCGCAGCCCGCCCAGCCCAGCCCAGCCCAGCCCAGCGGCAGTAGTAGGAGCTGCCCACGGAGTGGCGGCTGCGTGTGTATGTGTAGCAGCGGCGCCTGCAGCCCAGGGACTAGTCCCCACCCAGCTTTGTCTTCAGTCATCGCTTTTTCTACAGGAAGCAGCACATCTCCCACTTCCTCCTCCTCTTGGTAGCTGTGAGCTGCTTTCTTCGTTCCCTCTCACTCCATTTCAGGGCTCCCTAGGGGTCTCGCCTTTTCCTGGGCTCCTGACACTATGTGACTAGAAGAATCCCCCTCTACCTCTTTGTTCCCAGCCCCTTTGGTGCTCTGTTCCTTTTTATCCCTTTTGTTTCCTCACCCTCATCTCCACAACCGCCTTCAGCAACGGCCTCATCTGCGGACCCCCAGGCCAGCACACAGTCTGCTTTCTTAGCCTGAACTTGGCTTGTTTTTCCTGGCTGTTGTTGCTGCAGCTGCAGCTGTTCTTTAAGGAGGGTCAACAGCCCCTGGCGGGGTTCTGGCCCTGAGATCCAGCCCCGGCCTCAATGGCTCCTTCTCATTCACTGTAGTCCCTTCAGATGAGCTGGCAGGATGCTCGCAGCACATTGCTGCAGCATTTTTCTCTGTTGCCAATATCCAATGCCCAGTTTCCCCAAGGCCCCACTACCACTGAAGTCTTGCTTAACCCATATACTCAGAAAAGAATGGCCCTGATAAGCATTCTTGTGGGGCATTGGAGCTAAACCAAGTCCTGCAGTGCTACCTGTAGCCTAACAATGAACACATGTTCCTAAGATACTTAATGGTGGGAAGGAAGGAGGGGGTCATAGGTGCTATATAGTCCCAGCCCAGAAAGAGAGCTCTCTCCTGCACACCCCCCATCCCCCTCTACACACACACACACACACACACACACACACCCCCCCCTCTACACACACACACACACACACACACACACACACACACACACACGCTGGTAGAACTGAAAGGACCAGCAGAGTCCTTCCTGTCACTTTAGAAGGTGGTGCAGTATTATGGACAAGAGTAGAGACTGCAGGAAGTCTCTTCATCCACCAGGATTTGAATCCAAGCTGTCATTACTGACTGCATGAACTTGGGCAAATTATTTCATTTCTACTTGCCTCGATTTCCTCACCTGCAAAAGGGAAATCACATTTTGAACTGAAAGGACCAGCAGAGTCCTTCCTGTCACTTTAGAAGGTGGTGCAGTATTATGGACAAGAGTAGAGACTGCAGGAAGTCTCTTCATCCACCAGGATTTGAATCCAAGCTGTCATTACTGACTGCATGAACTTGGGCAAATTATTTCATTTCTACTTGCCTCGATTTCCTCACCTGCAAAAGGGAAATCACATTTTGTCACACCCCACAGCAGATATCTGAGGATGAAAGGAGATGGTACACAAAAACAATGTAGTAATTCCTGAAACAGAGGAAGTATTCGCATTCGGCACATATTAGCTCTTATTACTTTTAGAGGAAGATGAAGCTCAGAAAAGGCAAGTGACGTCTATAGTCAGCAGCCAAACCAGGACCAGTACTTGGTTTGTGGATTCCCCACCATTAGTATATTCACGACTACACCCTGATGCTCTTGGTGGCAATTTGTTCAGCTTGCAAGTCATTCTCCTCCAATAACCACATAGGTGTTTTGCAGAAGCTACAGATTAACCAAAAAAAAGTTCCAGTGTCCAGGTTGCTCTGCTCAGAAATCTCTCCTTAGGAATCAGTGCCTGGAAAGTTAATTTTTTAAAATATGTTTTTTAAACTGATTTTTAGAGAGAGAGGAAAGGAGAGGGAGATAGAAACATCAACATCAATTGGTTGCCTCCTGCACACCCCCTGCTGGGGATCAAATGGGTGCCCTCTTGGTGCAAAGGTAGACACTCAACCACGGAGCCACACCAGCGGGGCTGGAAAGTTCATTTTCCCCAGCAACAGAGTTAATCCCCCAAATTCCACTGTTTAAATCCAGTCTCACCTTAACCATTCCAGCAAGTCAACTAACAGGAAATGGTGGAATCCAGGGCCGATGCTGGATAATGAGATCATCAGGTAAGTCACCAAGTAAGTCCTCCCAAACCACCTTGGGGACTGCGGCACATTAACCCAGAAGGCACAGCATTCAATTTCTATGAAATGTGCTGAGATAGTCCTAGGACACCCTTTGTTTTCCTTTGATGTCCCATGAACGTCTTTTTTCTTCCTGGAAATCTTTTATCAAAAAGGACCCTGGTGACAACTCACTAACATTAGAAAATTACAAATGGATTGTTTTAAGATTAACAGCGAGGAACTGCTTTTGAACCACCAGCAAATAGAGTTGAGGTAGTAGGAAAGGATTAGATATGGATTCCCACAGCCTCTAGCGACCCTATGAAAATCAGACATGAATTACTTCTAAATCAGGAATCTTGGTGCCAAGGGTTATCAGAAGCTGTTATACAAAAGTTTAAATATGTATATATGATACCAAGTCTAAGAAAAATGAGAAGCACAATTATTAATGGTTGGAAAGATTAGAGAAATAGCCCTAGCTGGTTTGGCTCAGTGGCTAGAGCGCTGGCCTGTGTACTGAAGGGTCCTAGGTTTGATTCTGGTCAAGGGCACATACCCAGGTTGCAGGCTCGATCCCCAGTGTGGGTCATGCAGGAGGCAGCCAATCAATGAGTCTCTCTCATCATTGATGTTTCTATCTCTCTCTCCCTTTCCCTTCCTCTCTAAAATAAAAAATATATTTAAAATAAAAATGTAGATATTACAAAAAAGGAAAGAAAGATTAGAGAAACAAATCTTTGGTGAATTTTAGATAGTGGATTCTGGCATTAACTCTGGGTTCAAATAGGTCTCTTTCATTTTTTTAATCCTCTCTCTCTTCCCTTCTCACTCTCCTCTCAGCCATCAGAGAGTGGTTGGTAGTTATTTTTCTGTCACATAGGAAAATCTCTCTTAGACAATAACACCGCTAGGAAGTTGTCTGCCTGCTGCTTGTTTCTTCATCTCTGGCCCTTACAAAACTCTCAGTAGGTTAACTTGACCATTGCTGGGAAGTGAAAACTAGATTTTAAGATCTTTCTCTTCCTGTCATTAACCTCATTGCTTTCAAATGATCCCAATAGCCTGTTTTTCTTGAGAAAAAAAAATGTGGGGGTATAGATTGGCTAAGAGAGTAGATTTAATCCAGGTCAGAGCTCTTAACACAAGTGTGGTAAGCATTCATGCTGTCTGCAGAGAGTTCATTTCTTAGGAGATAAAATTGCATTTCACCATTAACAGTTCATGCCATCAGTAACTAAATATGAACCTATCCTAAGTACATTTCAGCAATGCATAAAACAAAGACCTGTAAAATCTAATAGTCATCAATGGCCCTGTTTGTAGGCATTGATACCTTGTATTTCTTACATCTACCTGATAGAAGAGGTGGTGGTAATAAAGAGAACATCATCTTGGCCTGTTCTCTCTCCTGCATTATTGAACATTCTAGCTGGATATTCCTTAATATGAACATTCCCCCAATTATAGATATTGTTTCATCTGAAGCTTGTTCCCCTCTCTATATCATCATATAAACCAGTTGCCCACAGCAGAAATATCAGAATAATATCTGCACCATTATCTCTGTTACCCTATATCTGATTTAAAGTTCCTCATCCTTTAATTCCCACCACCAGGCTATCTCTTTGACCACCACCCCCCTCTATTACTCTGCTATTGTCTTATGACAGAAATTGCTTGGTTTTCCCTATGTGACTGCAATACTTCCTCCTGCCTCCAGCTTTTCTTCTTAGCCAGGACCACTAGAAGTACGTATCTGAAATGAAGAGTTGAGCATGTCACTCTGCCCTGATAAAATTTCTCAGTACCTCCCCTCCTCATCACTTACAGGATACAAATTTTAATCCCTTTGCATGGAATGCATACAGGCATTCTGAAATATTACCCAACTACCCTCTACAGTTATTATGTAGCCTGTTGCAACCCCATATCAACCCAACCCACAACCACTTTTAAGGCAGGTTTCTTATGGAGCCATGCTCTTTTCTCCTCTACTTCTTGCCATACGCTCTTCCTTTTGCCAAAAATGCCCTTATTCCTCTCTCCACTTTGTCTGCTGGAAACCCCTCCTTATCCTGGCAGACTCACTTCTCTCAGAAGCTTTCCCTGATTGCACAGGCAGAGCCCGTTGTGTCCTCCTTTGTGGGTATATGGTCCCTTCCCTCTATCTCCATTTCTGCACTAACTGCATTGTTTTAATGAGTGGTTATATCTCCACCTCACTCATTAGTATTTAAGCGCGTCAAGGCTAGGGCTGTAGTCTATTCATCCTTGCTTGTCACACACTAGTTAATAGTTTCATTATACTAGTTGGTATAATGAAAATACATCATTGGCAGAATTCCAAAACTGCTTTTGTATTCCTTTGGGTGACTAAGGAGAAAGCAAAAAGGAAGTTTATGATCTGAGAAGTTGGTCATAGGATAAGAAACAATAGCCCCTCCCGCCCCCTTTTATTTTGGAAATTGTCTGGAGAAAACCATGGCACATGCACACCAAATTCTAAATATTTGTTATCTAGGTAACCATTCAATAAAATGGTGCTATTGAAAGGGGAACAAGCTTTAGATGAAACAATATCTATAATTTGGGGGGTGTTCATATTAAGGAACTCCGAATGTTCAATAATGCAGGAGAGAGATCAGGCCTAAAGACTCTGAAACAACTCCTGGCTCCATTTCTGTAGTGAATTGTTTATAAAGAAGCACAGTCTGTCAATAAAAAGTAATTTTAAAAAATAGATTTTTAAAATAAATAGAAAGAAAGCTATTCTTCACTTGCATTTGTGGATGAACTTTAAAGAGATGAATTTATAAGCCAGGAACACTTTTCACATACCCTCCTGCACTCTCCAGCTTTTGCCACCTCACAGCTGTCCCAGAGCTTCTCATATGTCAAATCCTCCAACTCTTCCTCTAATCTCTCTATGATATTATTCCTCTCTCCCTCCCCCCGCCTTGCCATGTCCAGCTAGTCCTTTATCATTTTGATTGAGTTGCCTTCTCTGGCTAAGACCTCCCTACTTTTCTGTCGATGTCTCAATTCTGGTCTCTCTTTATCCTTTCTTATTCTATTGATCAGAGAGGAACTGCAAACTACACCAGCAATGCACTCCTTGAGCATATGTGTGGGCTGCAATGAACAGGGAAAAGTGAAATGGGAATAAGGTGACTTCATATACTAATAAATCTTGTCCACTCATATACATTGATGATACATTTAATGGCTTGCTTAATTGTGCCAAGTAGTCATTAAAATGAATAAGTAAATCATTGAGCTATTATCACAGAAGAAAACAACAAAAAGAATTCCAGGCATTTCTTGGATCAACTCAAGGGAATAGAAGTCTCTCTGAAGACTTCTTCAAAACGAGGCATAATTATGATCTGATCTGTGTGTCATAGAATCATTCCCTCCCCCAGACATCTGAGCCAATCCCAGCTGTGGTTTAAAGAGAGTCAGGGGGTAGGGTGAGCAGAATTAATCTTTCTTAAGAGAGAGGCGCTGACCCTCACAAATGAAAACGGCCAATCTCTATCTCAGAGCCCAGCATAAAAGCTAGTAGGTCAAGGGGTTTGCAGAGTGATGGCCAACTCTTCCTCCAGAGAGGGCAAAGTGCTAGAGGCAAGAGTTCTTCTTTCCCTTTGCCCGGGGCAGGCTAACTAGGGGATTAAGTGGAACGGTGTGAAGCCCCCCAGTTCTCTGATATTGCCTGAAATGTCACCAAAATTGAACTCATTGGGGTTGTTAACCCAAATGTATATATGTATGTGTCACATACATGAAGCCTTGGGAGGTTGTCAGTGATGAATGAGCTTGATAAATTTGCTTTCCTAACATCTCAGGAGAAAAATACATGAAGGAGAAGGGAATGGACTCAGAGGCCAAGGGTGGGCTAAGTGTTGATGGGAAGGAGAAGGGAATGGACTCAGAGGCCAAGGGTGGGCAAAAGCTGGGAGGGCTGGAGGTGGGCTCATTGTGAAGCACGAGGTCTTGTCAATGATGAATGACACTGAGTATGTAAGGACACAAGAAGGAAGAAGGCAGGAGATGGCGAGGGAGGCAGAACTAGAGCTGGAAGTAGGTAAGAAAGAGCCATAGAGGTATGGATGTGGATCCAAACAGCTGTGCCCAGGGGGAGTTTGGCCAGCTTAAGTAGGAACAAAGGCTAGACACCCCCTGAGTGGAGACTGCCGGCTGAAGTTCTGGTCTTCCCCTAAGTAGGAAGTGTTCCAAACCTCCACCAGCAGACGGTGGAGCTGGACTGTCACCAAGGTTAACAGAAGAATTTAAACCACATGCATTATTACCATAAACACAAAAGTAATTATGCAAAAAGTAATTCTACATGTCCCCTCTAAAATGGTTCTGAAGATCCACACAGAATATCAGGGACAACAGGAAACAAGCAATGAGATCAAGAACAGGGAGTCGGCGCCCAGCCAGCATGTCTCAGTGGTTGAGCTTTGACTTATGAACCAGGAGGTCACAGTTGATTCCCTGTAGGGGCATATCTGCGGGTTTCGGCCTTGATCCCCCAGTGTGGGGCGTGCAGGAAGCAGCCGATCAATGATTCTCTCTCGTCATTGATATTTCTCTCTCTCCCTCTCCCTCTCCCTTCCCCTCTGAAATCAATAAACATGTATTTAAAAAAAGAAGAAGAACAGGGAGTCGGCAACCAAGCATGACAGAGATGAGGGAACACTGCACAAGCAAAGCCTTGGAAAAACAATCCTTTGAAAGGAATGTCAGAATGAAAGGACACAAATCAGTGAGATCCGTATCACAGGAGTAAATCATTTTGAAGTGCGTTGGGAGAAAAGCTATAGAATAATAACTCCAATCATTTGTATGCAAGGCAGAAATGATTCTCCTGTGCCAGATAATGCCGAGCAGACAGGGTGATCTATTTCGATAGTAAACTGGTTGGCAAAAGTCTGGAGAATGAACGGTGTTTGGAGACATCCTGTCTTTGTTGATTCCCATACTATACAGAATATCCACAGGTTTGCCTATGATCTCCAAAGCTCCATTTTCTCCCAACTTTTAAGGTCCTCACTTTGACTTTTCCTATGATAGAATTTCAGAAACAGAACCGTAGGCGTTGGGGAGAGAATCGTGCTGAGCGTGGGGTGGTGAATCCGCCTCTTCTATTAAAGCCCATTTGAGTCTAGTAACTAGGCTGAGTGCTCCCTGAGGACAGGGGTCGTATCTGACATCTGTGTGCTCAGCACCTCACTCAGTGCTCGGCATGTTGTGTGTGCTCAGTTCGTGTTTGTTAAGTTTAAGTGAACCTAAATAATTAGGCCCCATGGAAGAGAGTTGTGAGTATTACCGACCACTTAGAAAGGACAAGAACATACATTTTACAAAATTCTAAGCGAATGAGCAAACAAACCACCAAGGCTCCTTGGAATATTACAAAAATGCCCTTGGGAATAAGAAAAAAAAAATGAGGAGAGGCTGTGGCAAGGAGGAAAATGTAATATTGATGTTGAAAAAGGAAAGACGCTGAAGGAATAATATTAAACCAGGAGGAAAAATCTGTTATTTACTCAGTTATAATGAAGACCCACTATATGCAGAAAGCTCTTATAAAATTTTGTAAATTGATTGTTCTTCTTCCAAATCGGTAAACTTGGAAGGTACATTTTCGGTAATGCAAAACATTTGATATAACTTCCTATAAAATGTTACAAAAATGACTTCAGTTGCTTTTGTAAAAAGTTACTCAACACTCTTTAAGTATTAATTGTATGATTAGACAGAAAAATTTCAGCAGAGAAGAATTGTGAGGTATAAAAGTAAATTTGGAAATCTCAGACTATTGACTTGGCAAAAACAATAAGATTCATTAGCAAATTGCTATTTTTACTTATATGATTTTCTAAAAGAAAATGGCTGGGTTATGTGTATCTCCCCTTCTCCACAAATCACCTCTTGCTTATAGCTCTTATCACACGGTATGGTTATTGCATGTTTCCCATTCTCTAGCCTCTACCATATGTGGGATTCTAGAATACACAGGTAATGTCTTACTCAGTGCTGCATCTCTAGTACCTCTCACCATGCTCAGTGAATAGCACATAGTAGGTGTGCAATAAATATTTGTTGCATATATGAACAGAAGCAAAAGCATGCCAGGTGAAGCACAGAGATTAATTTTAGGAGGAAAATTATAAGCCAAACATCTGTAGGTTTATTTTTAAAATATATTTTTATTGATTTCAGAGAGGAAGGAGAGAGATAGAGAGATAGAAACATCAATGATGAGAGAGAATCATTGACTGGCTACCTCCTGCAGGCCCCACACTGGGGATCAAGCCCGAAACCCGGGTATGTGCCCCGACAGGGAATCGAACCATGACTTCCTGGTTCATAGGTTGACACTCAACTACTGAGCCACTCTGGCCAGGGCATTTATTTATAATTTTAAAAAAATCATTAAATCCTATAGTTTGTTAGTAAAAAAGTTTGTATTCTTTATACATCCTCATGTATGGTTGTGTTTTCAAATGAAAAGAGTAAGTTACTTGCACAAGATCAGTTATTATCATTGAGTCCTTCCCAGCTCAAAATACTGGAATTCACCCAGACCACAGCAAGTCATTTTCTTGCTATTAAAATATTTATGTACATTCCTCACAATTCTCCACCCCCAAATGTCTGCATCTAGAAAGTAGAGTTATACTAACTGAAAATTGACAGCATAAATATGACTTAAAAATCCACCAATACACTATAAACACACTTGGTACACTGCCTTAGAGTGGAAAACTACATTACCTTCACTGTTACTTAAGGATTACATAAACAAATGGTTTATAGCTGAAGAAGGTGAGAGCAATAATCTTAAATAATATAGTCAAGAGGGAAAGAAGTTGTACATGTTATAGCTGAGGAGACATCACTAGAGAAAAATGAGTTTTCGAGGAAGAAGTTAAAGTGTTCAGAATGAATGAATTTGCTTAATCATTAGCAAGACATATTATTCTGCAATAGTTTAAGGAAATTCTTCAAAGACCCACTATCTATAATGACCATCAGATGGGACAATATAAACACCTTTCGACCCCTACATTTCTGAGAAGATAGCTGTGTGCTTATCTTGATTACCTGAAATTGGGTATAACTTATACATTCAAATATACAAGTATTTATTGGAGGCTTATTGGGTGCCAGCAAGAAACATAATAGACTAAGCCTCTTATCTCATGGAGTTTATATGATAGTGAGTAAATAAAAAAAATAAAATAGTTGATACATAAATATGATGTATCAGATACCATTAATTCCTGTGAGGAAAAATCAAATGGGGTAAAGGGGAACAGAGTGGTGGGTGTGCATGCAATATTTTTTATTATGTTTTTATTGATTTTTTAGGGAGAGAGGAAGGGAAAGGGAGATACAATCACTGATGAGAGAGAAACATCAACATTGATCAGCTGCCTCCTGCATGAGGGATCAAACCAGCAACCTGGGCATGTGTCCTGACCGGGAATTGAGCCAGCAACCTCTTGGTTCAGGGGTCAACACTCAACCACTGAGCCACACTGGCCAGGCTGCATGCAATATTTTAAGTAGGATGGGTAAGGAAGGGTGCTGGTTATTCTCTGATTTCCACCCCTCCCTCATCCGTTTCAATTCATTCTCCACCTTTCTTTGCTTTGCTCTCTACCCCATGGTATCTCCAAAATAGCCCCCAATTATTCTCCACTTCTGCTGTTAGCACCCTTGTGTGGCCTCCTCATGGATATTAACTCAGAACTGATCTGTGACTAATTGAGTGAGGCTGAGGTGACAGTGTGTAATTTTCAAGGCTATGTCATAACAGGCATTGTCGCATCCATCGTGGCCTCTTGAATCACTCACTCTGGAGGCAGCCAGGTGCCATATTGGGAGGACACTCAAGCAGCCCTGCAGAGAGGCCCAGATGGGGAGGATCTTTGGTCTCAGGCCAACAACCAGCAACAGGCTCACCAGCTGTGTGAGCCTCCTTGGAAGTGGATCCTGCACCCTACACAAACCTTCAAATAACTGACCTCTTGACTGCTATCTCATGAAAACATCCAGATAAGCTGCTTCCGAAATCCTGACCCACAGAAACTGTAAGAGATAATAAATGTTTATTGTTGGAAGCCACGGTATTTGGGGGTAATTTGTTTTGCAACAATAGATAACTTGTATGGTACCCAACACTACATTACGCTGACTCCCCGGACTCTGGTTTCCTGCTGTGTTTGGCCGGAAGTGCAGAAAGTGAGGTCAGTGTGTTTATTCCTCCGTGTGTTTATGCTGCTCTGGCCCGGTTTTCTCCCTCAGTCACCACAGCTCTTTCTGGGCAGCCCCTTGAGTCTCTAGGCCTGCTCCTACAACACTGTTCTTTCCTCTGTCCCTTCAAAGCCTAGACATGGCATTAGATTTTGCTGTTAGCTTCCCTAATCCTACACACACCTCTGTAACTAGTCCCTTCATTCTGCTAAAGATTGTGTAGCTTCTATTTTATACCAAGATCCACTCTGATTTGAAGGCGTTCTGTAGGAGAGGGTATTTGGAGACTTGAAGGAAATGAGGGGAGAAGGAGGACTCCTAACATGTGTGAAAGAATATTCCAGCAAATGCAAAGACCCTGAGATGAAGGAATGTTTGGTGTATTCAAAGAACAAGATGGTCAGCGTGGGTAGAGTGGTATGCACGAATAGGAAAGTGTTAGGGTAGGAGGATGGAGAGGTGGTCAGGGGCCATATCAGATAGGGAAGGAGGACTCCTAACATGTGTGAAAGAGTATTCCAGCAAATGCAAAGACCCTGGGATGAAGGGATGTTTGGTGTGTTCAAAGAACAGCAAGATGGTCAGCGTGGGTAGAGTGGTATGCACAAATAGAAAAGTGTTAGGGCAGGAGGATGGAGAGGTGGTCAGGGGCCATATCAGATAGAGTTTTGCGGGCCATTGTTGTATTCGGAGTGTCACGTACAGCCATGGGGTGGGTGGGGAGTGGCTGAACAGGGCATGCCATGATCTAACTTACATTGTGAGACCCGGATATAGGTAGAGCTCATGGAAACTGGGTGACCAGTAATGAGGCTCTTTCAGAATTTAGAGAGACGATGGGTAATAAAGGTAGAGAGAGGAGATTGAATTTGGAATGTATTTTGAAACCAGACCTGTAAGAATTGCTGCTAAATTGGATGTGAAGGAAATAAGAGTAAGGAACACCTAGAGTGAAGGATGAATGCAGAGCAATTTACTGAAATGAGCATAAGGGAACCGGGAGGGGGAGCAGTTTGGAGGAAAAGGGAGTGGAAATCAAGAATTTGTTCATTTTATCTTCAAAAGAGAAAAAGGGTAACATTCTGCTGTTTAATAAAAAAAAATAATTTTTAAAAAGGAGGATGAGAGGATTTTTCTCACTTTATGAAGAGAAAGATCTCCATCACAGAATAACATTTCTATCTCTGGCCCATTAGAATATTGTCATTAGAAGACTTAAAATCAAGTAGAGTGCTCTCAACTTTGCTGATAAACATGATCAGTTATGGGTCAGTTCTGACTCCCCGAAGGTCAGACTAAATAAATCCAGGGGCCTAGTCTGTTTCCGGGCCCACGGACCCGATTTTCTGTCATAAAACACAATCTGCCTGTCGAGCGAGGGTTCTGAGGATCGTGCCTGTAAAACACAATCTCACTGGCCAACCTCACGTGACTGTCTTTTTTTAAAATTTGAATTTTGACAACCTTCAGCTCTGAGCAGATGTGGCAGGAAACAAGACTTAACAGACACTTCCGTTCTTCTTGGGACATTACCCTTTGTCCTACTTCTGCAGCTCAGGGCTTCTTCTTACCTTAGAAGGAGAGCTGTGGCCCCACCCACACGGAGACAGGCACTCTCTTGCACATCAGTGGTTCCCTGCTCTTCCTCTGCAGACCTGAAGCCTCAGGCAATGCAGTGCGGAGCTCACGCTTACAGACTTCCGGCTACAACTTGCTAGGGACCAAGCAGCACCCTCTGTGCTCTGATGGGGGAGAGGCAACACCCTTCATCTTGTTGTAAGGTTTGCCACCGGCTCACTCACACCCTCATCGACAGCATGCTGGGTGATGCCAGTACACAGTGGTCTTGACGCCAACGGGCATCTTCATTGTCGTTGTGTTCATCGTAACCTCTGGCTAAAAATTCTGTAGGCTTCCAGGAAGGGACACAGCCCGCTCTGATAAAATGGACTTCTCCTCCCTTCCCCCTCTTGTTCCCATGGCAACTCCGCATGACTGATTTCCTGGTTGCCATGTAAATGCAGTGGGATCCCATCCACTGCACCACACAAAGACGTCAGTAAGAATGGTGAGAAAACACAAATCATATTTAAAAAGACAAAGGATTTCATCTCAAGCCTTTTTTTTTTCCCCTCACACAAAAGTGGAGGAAAGGAAACAATTGTAATTAGAAATAGAGCTCTTCCCAAGGAAGGATTGAGTGTGTCTCTCCCTCATTAGAGGGAAGGCTGGAAAAAAAACCAGGGGAAATCCCTCGTTTGTAGCTGGAGGAGTTGGCATGGTGACAGGGAGACAGATGCCATTCTCAGGTGGCAAGAGCCCTTTAGTAATCAGCCTGCGTCTCACTGAGAGGAAATCTGAGATATTTAACTGGAGAGGGAGAACCGAGTTAGATTGGAAACAAAACAAAAAAATCAGGCCTCATGGACATTTTTAAGAATGTCTTTTATTTGTATAGTTTAATAATTTTAGAATTAAGTTTCCAAATGCTCTAATTTAATATTTGCTTGATGATGAATTTTTATTTCTATCCAACAACTTTTGAATTTTTATTTCTACCCAATACCAAAATGCAGTTGTTTTTCCTATTTTTTAAATTGGTTCGTAACACCCTGATAAATCCACATGCCAAAATTTGATTAATCCAGATTGTTATGGTTTTCATAGCCTGGGTATTACCTATATTTAGTAATATCTATAAAGAACACTGGCATGTAAAACAATGTAAAGCATATTTTGTATTACCCTCTATGTATACAAAAACTAATTTGTTGATAGTTGGTAACTTATCTTCTTGACTTGTCATCAAATCTTAGAATCAAGTGGTTTAAAATGAATGTGTTGTTTCAGTCTTTTGACAAATGTTTCTGCCTTTTGACAGCTGTTTCATATAAAGGTTTTTAGAAATCTAATCAAGAAGAATCTCCATAGGTTTGCTGAAAAACTGACACTATTATTTTTTACTATTAATTGTATTGTTGATTTTCAGAAACTGAATCACAAGGTCAATTTTGAACACCTACCTTGTGGGAGGTTGGAGCTGCAATGAGCTAAAGTAGCCCATGTTTTATAGATGCCAGAGAATGGCCCCTAGAGATAAAAACTATGGTAGTCTAGGGTACGAAGCTGACGGATCTGGGCAATGTAACTCCTATTTCTTAATATTCTTTCTGGCATTTAACATTGCCTCATCACAAAAGCCAGCATGTTCCAAACTGGGTCAATAAATGTCACACAGGGTAGAAAGTTGGGGCAGGAAATTCAGAGCTCAAATACTTTTGCAAAACCTTAGGTTTAAGAATGTTAGGTTTATTTTCTGCAGAATTTCTCAGAGCTTTTGATATCTAAGGTGACACGAGGAGGAGGCTCGAGAATATTGATCACATTTCCCAAATGTCTCTGATCACCGAGCAATGTCTTGACAGAACATCTCTTAGTTTTTCTGAGCTTATTTTGAGAATACGCTGGCCAGATTTAATTTAAAGATACATGGACTTTTATTTATGATTTAAAATTATAAAATTTGCCCAGCCAGTGTGCTCAGTGGTTGAGTGTTGACCCATAAACCAGGAGATCACAGTTCAATTCCAGGTCTGGGCACATGCCTGGGTTTCCGGCCTGATCCTCAGTAGGAGGCGTGCAGGAGGTAGCCAATCGATAATTCTCTCTCATCATTAATGTTTCTGATTCTCTCCCCCCTCTCCCTTCCTCTCTCTGAAATCAATGAAAAATATATTTTAAAAAGGAAAATTATAAACATTTAAAAAGTGATTGGGTCCATATGACTCTCCTGGGAGGAACCACCAATGCTTAGGGGGCCTTCTTGGGACTGAGTGTTCTTCAATGGGGATTTTGGAGCTTCCAACTGACTGCGCTGACTCTTTATACAACAACCCAAAACCAACTGTGAAAAACAACTTAATTGCCAGCAACCTCACCACCACAGAAGCCAATAAGAAAAGTGAATCCTGTTTCTCCACCTCACTATAGTCAGAGAGCAGATGTGCCCTAGTCGAGTCTGCCCAGGGGAGATGAAGAGAGCTTTGAACCAAAGAGGAGATGGTTAACAAGACCAGGTTGATTTAACAAACAGAAGTGACTGAAGAGTTATGGGATAGAATGAAATATCGGCCAGGGAGCTTGCTGCCTAGGGAAAGCTGACTTGAACAGAGTTGGTAGTAGTCATCTGAGAGACAAAACAGGTCCGTGTTTTTACCTTAACAAGTTGAGTGTCTGCAATTAAACTGGTTAAGTAGCTGGGTCAGCCATGTCAGAGCACAGACGGGGAAACAGAAGAGGAGGCATAGCAAGGAGATCAATATACTTTGCCTGGGTTACCAGGAGAGTCTTTAGAACAGCGGTAGCAGTTGAGATGGCAGCCTAGGGCCAAATAAGAAAAAGGGGACTTTGCAGGCTGAGGTAACTGCCTGCTCAGAGGCATGAGGGTGGGACAGAGCATGGTGTATTCTGCAAACCATGAATGGTGTGGCACAGTGGGAGCACAGGGCCAGGGTGTGTTGGTGGGGTACACTGTTGATTGAAGGGGTGGGCAGGTGTTGGTTTGGGAAGTACTTCCATAGCATTTCAACCACCGAAGATTTTAGTCAGAGGACTGATATGACCAGGTTTGCATTTGGGAGAAAGAGTTCCATGACTGTAGGGTAAGCTTTGAAAAGGAGCAGGGTGGAAGGGGAGAGCATAGTAGACACAAAATATTGGAGTGGTTTCCATAGCACCAAACAGTCAAGTGTCTGGGAGAAAAGCAAGAAAGAAGGGATGAGGATTACTCTCAAGAGTAAAACAACCAGAGTAGATGGCGTGCCTTCATCTGCCCACTCAATCATGATTCCTGTGCATGAATACAAAAGCAGTACTATCTCTTTTCTCTCTTTGCCCCAAAGACCTTCCCTGTGATTGACAGTCGGAATTATATTGATTAGAAGCACCTGAAATAGTTCAGGTAACTATAACTTAGGTTGGTCTCATCCGCTTTACAATAACACAAGCGGGTCTTTTGCTGCAATGTTTCAGTTTGCTACTTTGGTGGCACCAAGATTAGCAGCAGAGTTCTGCAGAGGAAGAGGAATTTTTTTCCTGTCTTCAGTTCTGGTAAATACTGTGCTCTATGAAAGGAAGGGCCACATGTGGGCCCTCCTTCTGGCCATGTAGACTGAGTTGCCATCTTATTAAATTAAGTTTGGACCCTGAATAGGTCCGTGACTACTCTGGTGGGACCTCAGGAAACCCCATGCCTGTGCTGCAACAGTGAGTGGCCAGCTTCTCAGCACTTTTGTTTAGCTGTGCAGAGCCCTGTGACAGCTGCAAAAGAAATCCTACCGCCCCAACCGGTTTGGCTCAGTGGATAAAGCAGACTGAAGGGTCCCAGGTTCGGTTCTGGTCAAGGGCATGCACCTTGGTTGCAGGCACATCCCCAGTAGGGGGTGTGTGGGAGGCAGCTGATCGATGTTTCTCATCGATGTTTCTAACTCTCTATTCCTCTCCCTTCCTCTCTGTAAAAAATCAATAAAATATATATTTTAAAAGAAAAGAAAAAAAAAGAAATCCTGCCTGCCAATCACAGGCTCAGTTATTGACGTGGACAGCTCTCAGAGACGCAGACAGAAGGTACACCATTAACTGCTCTGGTGAAGACCTGGGAAAGATGTTTGCTCTCTCACTTTCTCTCCAAAAAGAACACATATAAAATCAGATTTTTAGAAAACGTATTTCAAGACATCAGCTCCAGACTGAAAAATTCTAATGGTACCTTCTTTCACGAGTCCCTCTGTCTAGACTAGATGTTATCAGGCTAATTGTCTCATATCTGAATAAGCTTTTATAGAGTCCTCGCTCTGAATAGGAGGGTTTTCAAGGACCTCAGTTTCATTACCGTTTAGGTCAGGCGAGGGCAAATCAGCATGATGTCATGGTGTCCATCTAGGTTAGACAAGAAAGGAAGCCGTTTAGACAATAGGAAAATAGCACCCAGTGGAGAGAAAACTTCCCTCAGCAGAATGATCAGAGATCAGCATGTTTTCCGCCTGGGACAGTCGGGGTGCTAAGATGAAGAGTCAACTCAGGTTAAACACCTTTCTCAAATATGTTAGTATATGGTTCATGTACAGTCTACTGGCCATAATTTATTCCTTTTTCATGACAGAGTTTGCATTGTCTGGGGGTTGTCAGTAAGACCATTGTACAGCCCTGAAGAAAAGTATTTCCTTGAATCTGTACCTACTCCTTCAGGCTGGAAGTCACGTGTGCTTTTCACAATAATGTCCTAATTCCTAGAGAATGATTTTCTCATTTACTTCCCATTTCCTCCCATTCTTTTTCTTCCATGTGTCCTAATATTTTGCTTGCTCAACTTATACCCTTTTATCTTTTTATTAACAATAATTTATTATATAGTTATATATGTTTATTAAACATATTTAATGTATAATAGAATAATTTGTTTTATTTACTATTTCCATAATAATTGTGTTTATTTCTATAACAAATACTTATTATAGTAAGAAAATAATACAGATATCATTGAAGATCCCCATTTCCCATGAATCTAAGCGTTTTCCTTTTGAACTAAAAGTTGGCCCATTGCTCCGGGTACTACATACTAATTTCCTTTTAATAGTGCTGTTGAAATACTATCTTGGGCTTGAAGCCAGATTACCTGGTTTCAAATCCAGGGTCCAGTACCTAGTAGCTGTGACCTCTCTGTGCTTTGGTGTTCTTATCTCTAAAATGGGGTCAATAAGAGTACCTTCCCTATAGGACCACAGTGAAGATTATATGAATTAATATAGAATAGTGAGGGGCTCTTTTCCTGGTGGAGTCTCTATGCATGGCATCCCAAACCTGGGTGAAAGGTTGAATTACTTGGGGAGATATTGTAAAGGACAGACTCTGATTCAGTACATGAGGAGAGGGGCCTTTGCAGCTGACTCATGCAGTAGCATTTAAGAACCACAACTTGAAATTAAAATTTTGGCTCCTACACTCATGAGCTTTCCCTATCATGTGTTGTCTCAAAATGGCAAGACTCAGATTTTGTAGATTTTGGTTGGTTTACCTACTAACGGTGGATCTGTCTGGAGCTGCCCATCTTCTTACTTATTAAACTGGTTTCATATAATGAACTTGTGGTCACTCCTCAGGGTCTGTCTGTAACTTCTACGCTTGGAAAAAATTATCAGCTACATGAGGGCTGCAATGAATCTGTTTGCTACGGTGGGAGGTAATGCATTTCAGGCACTATAGGTGTGTGCAACTGAACCTAGCTTCAGTCTGAGAACTCTCAGGGACTTGTTGATATAATGCAGTTTACATAGAAGAAAATGGAGTGCTCTCTTCTAGCTATAAGCACAGGAGTCATGCTAAAAGCCAGTCACTAATAGTGGTGTGGAAAGTCAGCCTAGTCTCCTGGATGCTTGACCTGAGGGCAGAAGAGCAAAGACAGCCTTCTTCTTTCTTCATCTACTCGCTGGATCCAAAGCTTCTTCAGCTCTATTCCAGAAAAAATCCCGAGGCAATGGAATGAGTGACAACCCAGGAACAAGGTTGAGGAGTAAAACTAAAGATGCAGAAGCTTTGAGAACACTGGGAGACAGTGGACAGGGGAGGACAGAGGAGGGACATTTACAGAGAAAAGGAGTCCCTCCAGAGGTCAGGAACTGGGAACAGCGGGGTCTGCATCCAGAGTGGAGAACTTAGACTGTGCCCAATAAGAAGGGGCAGACTAATGGGCTCAAGTAGCCACTTCAGATTTTCTGTTGAAGGTAGATTTTGTGAGGAACATTTCATGGAAGTCATAGAGAACATGATTGATGGAGAGATGTCAACAGACACAGTACAGGAACATGAAGTTTCTTAATGATACAATGATAAGGGATAAAGAAAGATCTGGAGTGAGGAACAGCAGAAGACACGGTGGCATGCTCCTAGGCTGGTACAGACTCTGACAATGATGCATAGCCACTGACAAAGCCACCCAGGGGGAGCAATGATTTAACCAGCTGAGATGCTCACCTTGCCCGTTCTTACAAGTATTTTATGACCTTCTGGAGTCCTTTATAACTTCCTGAATTATGGAGTTCATAAGTTCTTCATAACTTACTCACTAAGTAAGTAATTAATGCAAAACAAGTGCAGCACATTTCTCTTGTCTCCTACAAGATAATTAAGCAAAGACCAGTCCTCCCAGAGCATCCTGCCACTGGCCAAAGTTTCAGGACTATTGGCAATCTAGTCCCAGAAATTTAATTATTGGCTTGTATCTCAAGTCAGGCATGGTTCTGCACATATTCAGACTCGTTGTGTGTAATTCAATGACAATGACAGTAAAGGGCTTTTTTGTTGTTTTGTTTTGTTTTTGTACAAGACTGTGGCACATCTCACTGTTTTCTGTCTTTAAAAAAATTAAGGTATAATTTACATATAGCAAAATATACCATTTTCAAAGTACAGTTCTATGAGTTTTAACAAATGCATATAATCGAGTAATTGCCACCACAATCAAGACAAAGAACAGCTGCATCACCCTCCCCCAAATTCCCATTCCCCTTTGCAGTTAATTCCTCCCCTGACCTCTGGTCCCTGTCAACCATTGATCTGTTTTTATTCCAATGATGTTGTCAAATAAATGGAATCATACACTTGTAGCCTCTTGCATCCGGCCTCTTTTACTCAGCATAATGTACTGGAGATCCACGCATGTTGGTGTGTGTATTAGTATGTCACTCATTCCCAACAGACACATGGAAAGATGTGCAACATCACCAACCTTCAAGAAAATGCAAATCAAAATCACAATAAGATGTCACCTCAGACCTGTCACAATGGCTGTTATCAAAAACACAGCACAGAATAAGTGTTGGTGAAGCTGTGGAGGAAAGGAATCCTCATGCACGGTGGGTTCCTCTAAAATGAAAAACAGGCCTGGCCAGAGTGGCTCAGTTGGTCCTGTGTACCAAGAGGTTGCTGGTTCGATTCCAGATCAGGGCAGATGCCCCAGTTTTGGGCTCAATCCCCAGTAGGGGTGCGTGTAGGAGGGAGCCATCGGTGTTGCTCTCACGTGGATGTTTCTCTCTTTTCCCTTTCTCTCTTTCTGCCCAGAAGAGATGAAAATGATTAACCCCAAGATTACACTGTTACTGCCTCTGGGACATGAACCAGATTTGTATTTAAATTACAAGTTTTATTCAAGCATCCCTTTTTGTTTTTTATAAATACTTCCATCTTTCTAATTATTTTTGCACCATCTTTCTGGTTCCCTCATTAATGAGTTAAAAAGCCTTGGACATGTGCTCACTTTATAGTTGAATAAGTCATGCTTTTAACTGCACAGCTGACAACAGTTAGCAGAGTGCTTTGCTCACAGTAAGTGTCCAATAAATTTTAGCTCTTAGTCTCATCCAACTTTTTTTCATTCTTCCAAGTCTAGGCATGGGAAACAATATAAAATGGGGTATATTTAATAACAGGTTTCCAATTAATTTTTGTTTTATTTCATCAATGCTAAGATGAGATCACTTAACAGAATAATACTGGAAATATCTTACTATGTTTATAAAGACAAGCTTTTATTATAGGTTGGCATCGAGACTTTTTTTATTGGGAAGTGGTGTTTTTAGAGGCAGGAGTGGATAATCCTATAAATTTGCCTTCCATTGCTCTTCCAGGGCCATCTATTTAAGATCCAGAGACATAGATCCAGAGACATAGGTGCATGGAACAGAATGTGGAATCTCAGAGGGAAGGCGGGGGAGGTGGGGGATGGGAAGAGTCAACCAAAGAACTTGGATGCATATATGCATAACCCATGGACACAGAATATAGGGTGATGAAGGCCTGGGGTGGTGAGGCAGGGGTGGGCTAGAAGGGATCAATGGGGGGAAAAGAGGGACATATGTAATACCTTCAACAATAAAGATTAAAGAGAAAAAAAGAGTGTGGTAGAGGAGCCTGCACTCAGAGAAGGAGAAACAGGTTAGAGTTGATATGTTTTGGTCAGGTTACCCAGAGTGAGGTAGAGGATACTGGTGCTTATTAGAGTTATGGAAGAGGGAGGAGACAGGGGATATACTGAGGTAACCATAACAACATAGCTGTATGACTTTTTATCACTCTAAAAGCATTCTCACATACATTATCTCATTTGACTGTCAAAGTAATCCGGTAAAATGTATTCTTTCGTTTATTAGAAAAGGAAATAGAGCTACAAAGGGTTCAAGGTCACTCGATGAGTTCATTAGTGACAGAGCTGAGAGCATCTCATCCTGAAATTTCCAAGGTTGGACATTAGTGCTTCCTTTTAAGCACCTGTCAGCAAGAGATCTGGGGATGAACAGCAAAACGGATACTTACAAGGTGGTAGGAAAAGGGAAACTGCAGCACTTTGGCTAAGACGTTCTACTTTGTCATATGTTTGTATTTACTCCCAATTCTGAAAGGAAGACATTTTTGGGGCCTCATCAGTGTGGGCTTTTCCTTTATTGGGAAGTTGTAGGTAAGCAGCAGGCGCGGATGGATGATCCTGTGAGTTTGGTGCATCTGTGTTAGTGTTTGTAGAGAAGCATGGAGCCTGGGAAGGAGGCGTGGGCTAGAGCTTGGGATGCCTGGACTAGCACACTGCA